>NC_090191.1:37769481-37851981 GCF_024679245.1 Pseudorasbora parva
AGAGAGAAAAAAAGTGTTTGTAAATGTATATGTATATTTAGATATATATTGCAAACTAGATTTTACCATTTTCTAAAGAAAACATTTAAGGGGTGTTTTTGTCCATGCAAAACTCATCACCACAATGCAAAGGAGTTGCTATTTAATTGCTAAGGTGTTCTGAGTGATAGCTAGAGTATCGCTAGGGTGTTGCCAAGTCAAAAAGGGCTTTTGCACCAGTAGATACAGGAACTGTTATAGGAACTAGCCACCAGGGGGGAGAACTACATTTTTCCCTAGGGCCATTTTCCTGTTTACACTGCCAACACTGAAGTGACATAAAACGGCCGACAGCACAAGATTCAACACCGTTAACAACTGTAGGATGGAGGATGCCATGATCGGTTGATAAGTTATTCGGCCAATTAGTTTAAACTTACCTTACTGGTAGCTCCTATTATGCTGGGTTAGATCATACTCTGGAATTACTATAACTAAAATCTTTCCCAGTTCCTGCGGTGTGAACACTTCAAAAAGCAGGGTTTTAATTTTTTTTTATCATCAACTATGGAACTATGGAAACGCTCCTCTGGTGCGAGAGCATAAAGTCATCTTGTTTTAGCAGAAACCACTAATCAGAACTAATCAGATAGTTGGACTAGAGCTGACATGTTGTTACTGTCTATTGGTCACTGCAGTCCTTAAAACAATCTATTTAAAGTAGGAGTAAGGTCTGGGTCAAATCAGTGAGTGTGTATGTGCATGCAAAACCTCTCTTGGCCAAATGATATATCGGTGCAGTTTTGCCATAAATCTTTAAAAGCATGGCTGGGGGGAAAAGGCTGTTGGGCGACTGTGCTTCAATATTTCATCCCATTGGATAACTTCAAGGATTTTAATGGAAAAGAAGATGAGAGTTATAAGAAAATCTCAATTTTTAAAAAACGAATGCATTAATGACATAAATTCTAAATAAATTTTCGCTGATAGTAAGGTGGTGCACTTTGAGTGGAAAGATAAAAATTGAAAATTGGGGAGAAACGAATGGAGAAAGCGAAACAGAAATACGAAGTGTCATTCACAGGTCAGTAAAGTTTCGGCTAACAGCCGTTTACATCAAGTGCATACACAAGCACTCTATTCTAAAACCTTTCTGACTAGAGCCTACAAGGCAGCTGCCTACCAAGGCCACATCCGGACTGTCATGGAACCTCATAAGTGAACATTTTGAAATACTCTACCGTTCGCACACTCTCTGACTAATTAATTTTCACTTTTCCAGTCATTTGACTATTTGAAAATATATTTATAGAGATTTCTTCTACATTTTATTCATTGCCAGGCCTGGAAAACACACCTTTGAAAGGTTTTCTAGGAAGAAAGGAGCTCTGTTTCTCCATAGGCAGTAACTTCGTAAGCTGCACAGAGTTTAAACGTAATTGATTTCAATAGAGCATGTTCCTAAGCAAATACAATACAAATATTTTTTATCAATAACATATTAAATACGTTTTAATAATCAACATTTCTCATACTCATACTTCATCCACTTAGCTTGTCGCAAAACATGTCCTTTGCACAAAGAATACACATGATTCTGCCTTAGAATTAGGCAAATATGCAAATATTAGGTGTATATATATATATATATATATATATATATATATATATATATATATATATATATATATATATATATATAGGCAGCTTAATTAAGTTGCCTACTTTGTGAAACAAACTTCAAGATGAAAGAGCTAATATGCCTTACAATGGTGCCTCCATAGGCAGCTCAACAGATTTCACTATCACTCCTAAATATTCCACGTTCAACTGTTAGTGGTATAATAAAGTGGAAGCAATTGGGATCAACCGAAACTCCGCCATGAAGTGTTAGGTCATGTAAAATCACAGAGCGGGGTCAGCACATGCTGAGGCTCATAGTGCACAGAAGTAACCAACTTTCTGGAGTCAATATAGCTACAGACCTCCAAACTTCGTGTGGCCTTCAGATTCGCTGAAGAACAGTGTGTAGAGCTTCATGGAATGGGTTTCCATGGCCGAGCAGCTCATCCAAGCCTTAAAACACCAAGTGCAATGCAAAGCGTCAGATGCAGTGGAGTAAAGCATGCTGACACACTTCTCTGTTTGGCAATACAATGGACGAGTCTGGGTTTGGCGGCTGTCAGGAAAAGTTTGGTGGAGGGGGATTATGGTTTGGGGTTGTTTTTCAGGGGTAGGGCCCCTTAGTTACAGTGAAATGAACTCTTAATGCTTCTGTATACCAATACATTTTGGACAATTTCATGCTCTCAACTTTGTGCGAATAGTTTGGGGATGGCCCCTTCCTATTCCAACATGACTGCACACTAGTGCACAAAGCGTCGGTCCATAAAGACATGGAGGAGTGAGTTTGGTGTGGAGGAACTTGACTGGCCTGCACAGAGTCCTGACCTCAACCTGATAGAACTTTGGGATGAATTAGAGCGGAGACTGAGAGCCAGGCTCTCTCATCCAACACCAGTGCCTGACCTCACAAATGCGCTTCTGAAAAAATGGTCAAAAATTCCCATAAACACACTCCTAAACCTTGTGGAAAGCCTTCCCAAGAGTTGAAGCTGTTATAGCTGCAAAGGGTGGGCAAACTTCATATTAAACCCTACGGATTGAGAATGGGATGTCATTAAAGTTCATTTGCATGTAAAGGCAAATGTCCCAAAACGTTTGACAATATAGTGTAGCAATGCATAACTACATGTGTGCGCACACACATAAACACACACAAACTATCTGCAAAATGAAGAGAGCTTCTGTTCAACATCCTCACCTGTGGCTCCTGTAATTACAGATGCTGCTGGTAGCCTGACCCTAATTACAGAGGAGGTGTACACATTATTCTCTGTGTGTGTGTTTAAGATACTGTATGTGCATGGCACAGAAGCAGGTATGAAAGTGAATAATTAGTAATGTGATGTTTCTGACAATGACCCAATTGTGTGTACGAAGGAGAAGAGGTTGGGAATCTACAGGGATAAGATGTTACATCTCTGAAGAGGCAATATCAGACAGCCTCTTGATAGTGCACACACACACATAACCTCATTAAGAGAGCCTGTTTCAATTAATAGCTTGCAGGTCACAACAGTCCACTGAGATATACTAGCACATAAGAAGTGCTGTCAACATCAAACATGTTCCCTTACACACTTGCACTATGAATGAACAATAATAAAACTTTTCATGACATACTATTTCCAAATTAAATGTCAAGAAAGTATAGTAGAAAAAAAAACATTCATCTATAATATCTCAAATGATTTTTATCACAGTGAAATCAAAAAAATAAGAAATATAAATTCACACACGCACGCACGCACGCACGCACACACGAAAAACATTGTTGGTCTGGACTTGATTTTTTCCATTGGTTGTTAAATAATGAAATAGAAATGATCGAATGGAATGAGTTAATAAATAATATAATTAATATAATAAAAATATTTCTGATTAATGTAAAAAATAAAAAAATAAAATAAAAAATGTATATATATATATATATATATATATATATATATATATATATATATATATATATATATATATATATATATATATATATATATATATATATATTTTTTTTTTTTTTTTTTTTTATCATGGCGAATAAAAAAACTAAGCACTTTAAAAGCCACATAAAGTAAAACAATATAGGTTGGCTATTGAAAATAAAATAAATTTAAATGAATGAATAACACACAAAAAATGAAAGAAAAAAATCCTATATTTGTCAATAAGACAAGTCACACGCAACAGAAAATAAAGTGATTTTTCCATTTCCTGCCGACTTTAAAGATTCAACACGATGCATGCCAAAGCATACACCTACCAAACTATATAAGAAAAATTTGAACTAACTAGTTCACAAATCAACTACCAACTTAAGTACTAGTGAGCATTATATACCCATCCCTAAGTTGAGCCAGTGTTGTATATTTAGTGCAGTGATCTGTGTTGTATATTCATACTTCAGGCAGTGTAGCATATTTAGCACAGTGTAGCTGCATTTTTCAGGCTGTGTTGTATATTTAGCACAATGTGCTGTGTTGTTTTGTTCTGAACTACAGGGCCGGCTGGACTTTGATGTTTAATCTGAGAGAAGCAAGCAGTCCATTCACACGGGGCTCCAGTCCGAGCAGCACAGCAGGAGAAAAACACACTCCGCTCAGAACGATAGAAAGAGAGAAAAACCCTGGAAGGCAGAGTATATCTGTCTCTGACAATAAAGGGATTAGACCAGGCTTGAGCTGATACGAGCGTGTATCTGTTTATGTTTCTGTCAGACATAGCTGCACACATGCTCTGCACAACTTCACTGTTTGCCTGATTCCCCCACTCGGTCTCTGTCTGTCTCTGGGTTAAAATGTGGTAAATATGGGACATTTGGTCCCCAGCATGACTTATGCAACACTCAGCATGTAAAAGTCAAACCAAGACTAATGGCCATATACACACACACACACACACACACACACACACACACACACACACACACACACACACACACACACACACACACACACACACACATGTTGGTCTATGTGGTTTACAGGGACTCTCCATAGGCGTAATGGTTTTTATACCGTACAAACCGTATTTTCTATCCCCTTACACTGCCCCTGCCCCTAAACCTACCCATCACAGGAAACATTCTGCATTTTTACTTTCTCAAAAAAACATCATTTAGTATGTTTTTAAGGCCATTTGAATTATGAGGACATTTGATATGTCCTCATAAACCACATTTATAGTGTAATACCAGTGTAATACCCATGTAGTTATACAAATTTGTGTCCTCATAAACCACATAAACAGGCTCACACACACACACACACACACACACACACACACACACACACACACACACACACACACACACACACACACACACACACACACACACACACACACAATAATATTGGTGCTAGAGAAATTGGAAATTCTAACTGACGTCAATCGAATGAGCACCACAGCTCAATGTGAGCATGCGTGTTAACCACTAGGCTTCGTTTTTCACCAACAATTAAGCACTAATGATAGTCTTAAGTATAAATTGCGGGGTGGATAATGAATTTGGACCCTGGGTGAACGTTTCTGGTTCATTGCAGCCGATCCGGACAGTCCGAGAACCAGCAGTAACAAACCCATCTGTGCAATGAGACATCTGCCCACACAGCTCGACACCTCTCTCAAACTTACACACACACACACACAGACTTGCACACTGGCCTGGGCACACAGCAGACTTCAGAACAGCTGTGTGGACTCGCACTCATCAACAGGAACATTCACAGCACTGATTAACATAACGAGCCAAGAGCAGGGACACACACTGAAGTGTTTGATAGTCGATGCAGTGCTTTAAAGGAATGGATTGTGCAAAAATGAACATTATTCTATCATTTACTCACCCTCATGTCGTTCCAAACCCGTATGACTTTGTTTCTTACAGTATGTGGAGTATAAAAGGAGAATCTCATTAGCACATTAGCATATTCAGATTGTCGCAGGACACGTACATGCCAAATTTGAATATGCGCAAAATCCTTTTGTGTCCTGAAGAAGAATGTCGTACGGGTTTTGAATGATCTGGATTTGAGTAAATGATGACAAGAGTTGTCATACTTTGGCAAACTTCTCCTTTAAAGTTTGTTCATGCGTTCTTAAAAGCTGTTCTTAAACGTCCGTGGTTGCATGAATAAAGACCTCTGCGTCTGCAAAGCTACATTCCGCATTCCTTTTGAAAAATCAGGCTTAATAAATGCTTACTGAAAGAAAAAATCCTCAATGGACAACATCTGCAGAGAAGCTCTCATCTTGCAATGTGTAGGTGAATGTGTGTCCGCATAAAAGATGACGATGCCCAAATGCAAGAAAAATTCAAATAAACTTCCTCATTTATACTAAAAAAGACAAATACACTTAAACTTCCCTAAAGAATCCTAATGACCCTTCATAAAGAAAAGTAGAATAGGAATGAGATGTGCACACACACACGCACACAAAGAGTAGAAGAGATGATAAAAATAATCAAGTGAAAGAAAAGCAATCTTCCAATCATAAACACAAAAACAAAGTCTTGTTTTTTGTCTGCTTTAAGTACACTAGGTTTTTTGCATCTTTGTTATGAAATAAAATTACTCATCTCAGGACATCGTGGACAGAGAAAACATTCTGAAATATACCTGCATCAGAACCTGCACAAACATTAAACCACTGGAAGTTTTAACTAATCTAAGTTTAACTAATCTTAAAATACTCTGCAGCAACTGGCCAATCCAAATCAAGAGTTCCAGAGAGCCTTCCACTGTCAAAAATGTTGTGCATATAGCAGTGCTAAACTGTACAATTGACCATATTCTACCTACAAAGCTATGCCAGTTTCATGTTTCTCGCATCACACAACATAATTGAACCTCAATCAATACATCATGTACTTTTGCTTATTTGTCATTTGGCATATTGATGAAGATTGTTAATATAACTAAATATAATATTTAAAATAAATAATAATAATAATAAATAAGTAAATAAGTTGAAGACTAGAAAAGGAGTTTTCAAACTGGTGTCCGGGGACCCCCAAGGGGCCGTAAGAGAGTGACAGGGGGTCTGTGGAAAAGTCTAGAAAAAATAAACATATAAAAATTTGATTAAAATAAATTAGTAAAGCAATAAATTAGATCTAAATAAATAAATAATGTGATTAAAAAGTGTATTAGTCAGCTATTCATGTATTAAATAATTACATTGGAATAAAATAAATAATATAAAAATATTAATATAAATGAATACAAATTTGATTAAAATGAAATAAGCAAGAAATAATAATACATTACTACATTGAGTAAAACTAAATATATAATAAATGTAACTGAAACTAAGTTTAGATTTATAATATCATTTGTTTGTCTAAAAATTAAGTGTTTAAAAAATGCCTTAATGATTTTAGGATGAGGGGCTCTCACGAAGGGATGATCATGTTTGGGGGTAAATGGCATCTAAAAGTTTGAAAACTCCTGCTCTAGAAGTTTGCTAAGCCTCTCTAATGGGCCCCGGGCCCCTGCGTAAAAACTACAGATTTAGGGTGATATGTGGCCCCTGGAGATCACCATGTCAGGGCTTTAACAACTCTACATATACAATTACTATATGAGAAGAGTACATCATTTTGCCAGACACTTGCCATCAACATTTATGCTTCAATAAAAAGAGGGTTTCAATTTTTAAAATCAGAGGTAATCTATAATATGTAACAAATGCATAGACGTTAGGTTGAAAATAACCTAGAATATTCCTTTAAAATCATTATTAAATCACGATAAACTTTTTAAAGCATTGCAAACATCTTCACTGAATCTTTTGATAAAACTAAAGATATACTGTACAGTATCCTACAGCAAATCTGAATGTTTGCGCAATAGGCCTTTAAACTACAAAGCAAACAGTGTCTGGAGATTCTTCACTGAACGATTACTTCTGTTTCTTCCGTCGGGTCCCTTGGCTTTGTCTCTCGTCCTTCTTCCGGGAGGATTTTAGGAGCGCTGAGAGATATGTGCGACTCAAACAGACACGCGCATGCAGCGCTAATGAGCTCCCTCTGGAAGCCCTCAAACACTCTGTCATACGTTCTAATTGCGTTGGCAAAACGTTAGGTTGTGTTAGTCGTTTGAATATGGTGTCGGAAAGGTGGAGGAGGACGAATTGAGAGGATAGAAATGGAGATAGTTTAAAAAAGGATGAACGAGTTGATAGGGAAATAATTAGTGAGAGTATAATGAGAGAGAGAGAGAGAGAGAGAGAGAGAGAGAGAGAGAGAGAGAGAGAGAGAGAGAGAGAGAGAGAGACGTCGCCAGGCCTGAACTGTGAGGAGCAGGTGCAGGACAGCAGCATCAGTGTGTGTGTGTGTGTGTCTATGTAAATGAGTGTGAACGTGTGTCAGTGACCGTGTGTGTGTGAGAGAGAGAGATGACACTGTCATATGGAGTGGCTTGGAGCGATGCAAAGGTTTTGCCTTCTGGGTAATGAACATACACACATGCAAGGTGAACCGGTCAGGTCATAGAAACTTGCTCCTGCTGCGTTAATGCGCTTTGTGTTGGCTTACCAGCACGGCCTTTCAGCACAGCTGAGTATTTACACACCGATACAGTTTCAGCTTGATTTTCTGCCTTGACTTGCCCATCTTAAACTTTCTGTGAAATTTTAGCTCCATAAGGAGCCATTAAAAATACTCTTTTAATGCAAATGCAACGCATTTTTTAAAATGTTATTTGTAAAAAAACAAAATTGGTCCCACTTTATATTAGGTGTGTAACTATACATTCACATGTTTTTAAATTGTCCTTGCATTTAAAAATACCTGCATGTGATTACAGTCGTAATTAATTTCAGTAATTACATCTATAATTATTGTTCTCTAAACCTACCCTAAGCACCAAACCTGGCCCTAAACCTAAACTTAAAAAGCATTTTGGAATACAATATATCAACACAATAAGTACATTGTAAAAAATATAATGTAATTCCAATGCTTTTATTTAAAACGAGGCTCATAAAATTGTGTTTATACAGCAGTGATGCATTTTTGTAAAAACTAGGACCATAATTAATTTTTCATTTTTTAATGTTTTGTAGGTACCCCTCATACCCCAGATAATCATATTTGTGTGAGTGTGCATCTGTGTGAGGAAATACAATTTCTCCATCTCTAAAGGGTGGCAGAAATACTCGCCAAACTTTTGCCGCACAGCACCAGATTTCATTCCTCCACAGCTGTGCGAAGGAAATAAACAGCCAGTTCAGAATGGAGAGCAAAAGAGGTGTAATGAGCAGGAGAGGGAGTTCAAATGTAGAAACTGAGGTAGAGCAGCAGAGGAAGCGCAGAAGTGGTTGTCTGGGATTGTGGTGGCGTTTCTAAAAATCAGCGTCTAATTCCGCCTGTGAAACTGCTGGACATTTTTTTCCTCTCTCTACCCTCTCTTTCCCACAGAGTGATAGTTGCCTTAGCAACCGTGGCAAATCTTCCTTTTCTCAAACAGATGTCCCATTTAGTTGGAAATTAGAATGTGTAAAAACCCAGGAGACTCAAATTATTTCCAAGTTCTCCGGGAGGAGGGAGAAGGAGAAGAAAAGAGGAGCGCAGAAAAGAAAGGAGTGGTGAGGGATGGAGAGAAAAAGAGGAAAAGGGAGGGAGAGGGTTACATATCCTCCTCCTCAGGAAGTGTGAAAGTGTGTTGATTAGCCATCGCTGTGGGGCAGCTAATTCTGACGCCCGACCACACGCCACAGCCAGCGCCGAAGAGGCAGGAGCCGGAAAAAGACACCAGAATGAATACAGGATGGGTATGAACCATTGTATGGTCCGTCTTTCGCTTAATGCAGTGTAAAATTTATTCTCAGAATAGTGTTTTTTTCAATTTACGCCACAGTCGGATGCAGACTGCGACTGATAAAGCGGGTGGCGTTATGGAGAAGGACAGAGATAAAGTGTATTATCTCGCCTGTTTCGCAGGTAAACAAATTCAGCGTTTATGAGAATGTAAAGAAATTCTCCAGAGCCGTCCGTGCTCACATGTGCGAAGACACAAGCGCGGTGCGAGCAAGGAGCTTTTGCCTTGGAGACCAATTTACAGGTAACATCCAGCCAAGACATGAAGCTCCACATTCAACTGCTTTTAATATAAAAAAGCTTTCTTTTCTATTGCTTTTCCTGACAGAGTGATTGACACATAGATAACAGGCTGAAAACACTGGTGGGTTGGAATATCTGGTCCACACCTTGAAGGCCCTTAATTCGTGTCAACGTTCACTAATGCATTTCACTCTATGGAGCATTAAGCTACAGCTTATCTATTGAAGCAATGCTATTTTTTTAATGTCTTGCTTGATTTTTTTTGTGCAAAAACTATCTCTGATGTTTCAAAAGCACCAATTTATAATTTGCTGGTATTGGAGTCATAAATTCAAAAGGTTTTGGGGCACAGTGCCCCCAGATTTTCAGTTTTACATTTAAAATGCAGAAAAAAAGACATTATTTGTAACTGTTATTTCATTTTATCAAATAAATAAATAACTGATAAAGTATTAAACCATTTTAGAATCCGACCAGTACCATTACATTTCCAAATCTGCACTTTTTTTTGTCTGAAGTTGAAATATATTTGATCTTTTTTCTATCCTTTCACTATTACTAATACTTTCTTGTTTCCTGGCAGCCTCATAAAAGCCCATAACGCCAAGTCTGGAAGTTGAAGCACAAGACATAAACCATTTGAAAAAGCCTTTAAGAAGAAAAAATCCAAAGCAGATGGAAAAAGACAAGGTCGAACAACTTCTCTGTGTTTAGAGCGGCTAACTCAAGTGTGTGAGCCTGCGTGAGGGGTCTACATGACAGGACTAGGCCGTTCAGACACCCCCTCTCCCTCAGGCCTCTCAGATGTTAATTGAGGAGGTCCTCCTGTGGCCAGCCCTACATAGCCGAAGCGGTGAGCTCTTTTTCCCGTAGGGAGACACGACTGATACTGTACTAATCTCTCCTCTCTTCTCAAATCACTCTCCACATCAGTCGCCGCTTTAATTAATTCACACAGACGTGCTGACAAGGTCAAGCATTTAAACACACTTTTTATATATATATATCCACCACCACACTGTCCTCTCGATCATTAGGCACAGTTCCCCCTCCTCCTTTTTAATCGTTCGCTTTGTCCAAATGAAGGGTCGTTCATTAGCGGCTTGTGCCGTGTCCCCTTCATCAGTGAAGAGGAGTCATCAAACACAGGGGAGGCAGGTACACAAGAAGAGAAGAGAAAACGAACATCCTCTCTGTCTTTTACTTTACTTTCTGTCTCCTTTTTGTTTTTTTTGTTTTGATGAGCTTCTTTAATTGGGCCACTACAGAGGAGAAGCAAATCCTCAATAATTAAAAAATCTAATTACGGAGTCTTTTGCATCTCTGGCAATAATTATTCCTCGTGGAGTCACTGGATAGCGAACATTTCTTCTATTTTCATTTCAGTTTTACAGGGGGAAAAGTCTGCTTGCTCCTTTATGCTATATCCCCACCTCTTTTCCTCCTCCTCCTCCTGGCTGTCACTGATCTTAAAATAAAAAAATGCTTAAACACTTGTTAAATCCCACATACACACATATGAGGGGAGCAATACGACTACTAAAATACTAAACTAGTACTAAAATAAACTAAAATAAATAAAATCTTAGAATGAGTAACTTTATATAATGTTAACGGTAAATAGTATTCCAAAATCTTTGATAGAAATTCATAAAAAAATAATAAAACCATACACTTTTATGTAGATCATATACTACATAACCAATTTTCTATATAATCCAGTGAATTAAATACCTATTTAATAACCAGTTCTCCCATCTTGACTTTGTAATTTTGCATTACTCCACGTTACTCCATAAACGCTAGCACGGCATATATATGTTGGCAGCCAGGTGTTCAAGAACACTGACGCTGATCATCTGTCTTTACTTATGGATGCCCTGCTGTGCTTTGTAACAGCGTAAGAAGCCCCCTGCTACCCCTCAGAGGGGGAGAACAAGACATACAGAAAGTGATTGACAAAAATATTTTACACTTGATCTCTTTTGCTTTTAATAATCTTGTAGGAGATGTGCGTTTTAGTCCAGCTTGTCTCATTTGCTGACCCTGTTCCATATATTTGTAATAAAGTGTTGGATGCACTGGTGAAAAGCACGTTGCCACTGTACTAGAGCAGTGGAGACGTGTTCTCTGGAGTGACCAATCACGCTTCTCTGTCTGACAATAAGATGGATGAGCCTGGGTTTGGCGGTGGCCAGGAGAATGGTACTTGCCTGACTGTATGGTGCCGAGTATAAAGTTTGGTGTAGGGGGGCTTATGGTGTGGGGTTATTTTAGGGTTTAGTCTTGGCCCCTTAGTTCCAGTGAAAGGAACTCTTAATGCTTCAGCATACCAAGACATTTTGGACAATTCCATGCTCCCAACTTGGTGGGAACAGTTTGGGGAAGGGCTCTTCCTTTTCCAACATGACTGCGCACCAGTGCGCAAAGACAAGACATGGAGGAGTTTGGTGTGGAGCAACTTCACTGGCCTATACAGAGTCCCATCCTCAACCTGATAGAACAGCTTTGGGATGAATTAGAGCGGAGACTGCGAGCCAGGCCTTCTCGTCCAACATCAGTGCCTGACCTCACAAATGCTCTTCTAGATGAATGGTGGAAAAAAAAAGTTCCCATAAACACACTCCTAAATCTTGTGGAAAGACTTCCCGGAAGAGTTGAGGCTGTTATAGCTGCAAAGGGTGGGCCAACTCCATATTAAACCCTATGGATTAAGAATGGGATGATATTAAAGTTCATGTGCATGTAAAGGCAGGCATCCCAAAACTTCTCCATAATGAACTCACAATATGATAAAATCACAATATTTTAAGCCCAAAAAAAGTTGATCAAAAGGCTAAATTTGCTATGGATGTGGGTGGTGGACTCGTAATAGACTTAAACTTGGTCCTGGTCCCCAATGCACAGGGCAATGGTGAAACCAGAAACAAAATATTAATTATTCTGAAGCTGAAAATATGTTGGACACATATGTTTGCACCCTTTCACTGACTTTATAAATAATGTAGGACCCTTTTTTACTGGTAAATCAAATATTCACCCATTGAATTACTATAGTTTATAATATTCAATGTTATTTATATATATAGTATTTTGATGTATTATTGTCACTAAAAGTATGCAAACTTTTTTCCACTCACAGTGCATAATTGAGCTTTCAATGCAGGCATTCACTGGATCTCTTACACAGACTCCCCCTGTGCTCATTATGACCCACCGCTCCCACTATTAATGCACTTGCATAAGAATAAACCATCTAAAACACTTTGAATAATCATAAAACTAATGCAATATGGTGATTTAAATATTATTTGTGCTTTTACTTTGAAGAGTACCGCTCCAGTGATTGTTCCATGTGATCACGGTTCTAATCACAAAGTGTGTCAAAATATTCCCAAACTTAAGAGTTAGAGCATCCCAAAAAATATTCTGTCTCCATTTACTCACTCTCATGTTGTTCTCACATCACACATGCATTTAAACATCTGTATTTACCACAGTATGTGCATTGTAAATCTTTTCATCATACAAAGATATTGTGTCTCTTCAGAAGACTTGGATAAGACAGCTCGATTAAAGGGATAGTTCACCCAAAAAGGAAAATTACCCCATAATTTACTCACCCTCAAGCCATTCTAGGTGCATATTACATTCTTCTTTCAGCCGAATACAATTGGAGTTATATTAAAAATGTGTCCTGGCAAATCCAAGCTTTATAATGACAGCCCAAAATGTAAAGTCCAAAAAAGTGAACTGATGGGTTTGTGGAAGAAAAATATCCATGTTTAACATGTTATAAAGTAAAATATCTAGCTTCCACCGGACCACCTTATTCCTGTATTCAACTTACAAAAAAGGTGTAACTGGTGTGATGACGTGGCATAAACGCTTTGAACAGCGAGAGGCGTACGGAATACACAAGGTAGTGTGGAGGACGCTAGTATTTTTCTTTGTAAAGTTTTGATTATGGGTATTTTTCTTAAACAAACCTGTCGATTCACTTCAGAAGGCCTTTATTTAACCTCCCGGAGCCTTATGGAGTACGTTTATAATGGATGGATGCACTTTTTTGTTCTTCAAATTTTGGGCTACCATTCTAAAGCTTGGAAGAGCCAGGACATTTTTTTATATAACTCTGATTGTATTCATCTGAAATAAGAATGTCATACACACCTAGGATGCCTTTTTGAGTGAACTATCTCTTTAATTATTTTTATGATGCCTTTGTGACCTTTTTTTTATTTATCTTTTCCACTTGAGGGTGAGTAAATGACAATTACATTTTTTGGGGTGAATTATAGCCGTAGTCCTATAGTCCTACCGTATAAATAAGTAAGCTGAGCTGAGTCTTAGATAACACTAATTCTATATTGCAAATCATATAGCTTACATCATGATACATTTACGATACGATATCTCGATATAGCGATGTATATTTTCATCCGTATTTGTCACACATCTGAGTCCATATGAGCGCATATACATGGGAAAGTTTAAGCTGTGTGCGGGCGAGTGTGTTTAGCTGAGAGCGAAATGTGCTATGGGTCCTACACATTGTTTGTGCTTCACGCTCTTCTGAAAGGGACAGCCATCCTTAATACTTCATCCACCCACACCAGCTCACACACGCACACACAAATAGGCACAAACGCACCACGCGTCTCTGCATTTGCAGATCTGCGGATGACAAATGACTTGTAAACTTGCATTAGCGTCAGCAGAACAGAAAACACGCCACATGTTTCCCCCATGCAGTTCTTTTCATTCCAGAATCACCGTATGACAAATAGTCAGGATTTAGGAAAGAATGCAGCGTGCCAAGATCTCATTTAGACCAGTAGAGGAGTGCGTGAAAGAACACAGATTATGAGTAGGGATGTGTCCAGCAACCACTAGTCAATTATAGAGGTCGATTAGTCTCTGACGTTTTCTTATTATCATTTCTATTGAGGAATTTTAGTAGACTTCAGGTACTTAAATGAGCTTTTCAGCTGCACGATACAACCCTCTCGGAGGGTTTAAAGGGATAATTCACACAAAAAATGTACACACTGTCATCATTTGCAAACCCTCCAAGTTATTCCAAACCTGTTTGATATTTTTTCTTCTTTTGAACTCCGTATAGATATAGATAGATAGACTGTATAGCCATTGACTTCTATAGTATGGAGAAAACATTACTAGGGCAGTCAACTATTTTCTTCAAAATATCTTCTTTTGTGTTCAACTGAATTAAGAAACTAATGCATGTTTGGAATAACTGAGTAAGTAAATGATGGCATTTTTGGGTGAACTATCCCTTTAAGGCACTGCTGTTACACCCATACATATGTCTCTGGACACTACGCCAAAACTCTAAAATCTTGACTCATAGGAGCTGTATTATTCAAGAAAGTGTGTCAAATTATTACAATAGTAAAAATATTATTTTTAAAAATGAAATATATTTATATAATAAAAATATATTTATATTTCCTAGTTTTTTTTTAAAGGGGGCTTATTGTCATTTTAAACACAACTTTTAACCCTGGGTAACTGAACGCTTCACACTTGTAATTTATACGAGGGATTGGCACTACCTTTTACATGGCGTTAGCACCACTTTTGTGTTGTTATCCCCGCATTGCAGTGACAAACGATGTGAAATGCACTAATACACAACTTTTAAGGGTAAAAATGTATACGATGTGTTTTTAAGCTTACTGCCCCAGTGACAGGCTGTTGTAACCCTAAAAGTACCTTTTTTACACATTTTTCCCTAGAGCAATATATAATATGACAACACGCAAAGCTAGAACCTTTGTATAAATAGACTGCATGCCTAGTTTGTCCAATCAATGACACTGACAGCAAATATGCAAATAAAAATGTTAACCGAGGGTTTAGTGTGCACAACAGCTTGAATAACCAGGACTAATTTCTAACCCCAGCTAAATTTACCCGGGGTAAATTTCGTAAAGAAGATAGCAGGTACAATTGAGCATGATGCTTTGCATTTTTTCTCATTGTGTTGTGCTGCAGTTAATTTTGTAACGGCGGCAATACTCTTAAATACTCTCAAACCCCTAAAGGGTGTATATTAGTTCCAATACAAAAGTGTAACTTTCAGGGGGATAGTGTCCCAGTGACAAGCTTTTGCACCCCTACACTGAAAAAAATGACTTTGTGGTATTGTAAAATCTATTACATTAATTCATGTAATTTATACATTGTAAAATCAAGATTAAGTTGGAACTATATATCTTATGTAAAATTTACACAATTTATTAATGTAATAAATTAACTGAGAAGAAAGAGTAAATTTTACCATACATTTACAAATAGTATTTAATGTTTTATAGTCACAGCACATTCACCTAAAAATACTAAGTAAATTTTAATCTGAAAAGCAAAGTGTGTTTGAATGTGCCTGCCCGTTTTTGTTGTTGCTCAAAAAGATCCCGGTTCAGTGGCAGAGACGGTCGGTTTGGGATGTCGCTTTTACATGGCTGACTTATTCTCGGTAAGTTCTGACCTTTCTATTTTAGATTTGTGATAACGATGTACTTCGTTTTGATGGTTTGATTATTGCATAGACGTTACGGTTTAAAATTGACTAAAAGTGAGTTTTAATCACAATAACGGTAGCTAAAGCTAAAGCTTTATCCACTTCTATAAAGTTGAGACTGGTGTTTAGTCAAAGATAGAGGGGATTAAATGTAGTTAGCCACGTTGTTGTCGAAAAAGTTACCCTGTCTGGTTAACTTCAAAATAATTTAATGTTAGCTGGCCGTGATTAAGTGCTGGCTGCCTGTGTGTGTGTCCTCTAGCTAATGTTAGCATTTTTTAAAAGTGTCTTAAGTTAGTTGTTTTTATATCCACTGAAAATTTCACAGCAATTATTATATCAAAGTATAAGTTAGTCTGCACTCTGCACTAAAGAAGGAAAGTTTGGATGGCAGGTGAACTCTGATACCAAATACGTTAAGCATTGATGTATAACGTTAGCAACAAGTGCATGAATGTCAGCAATTCTATTTTAGTAAGCTAACGACATGAAGGTCCGGTCACCTTTTTAATGAAAATAAAATGTTATAAATGTAAATCTATTTCTTAAATGGAATTGTGTTCTTTCTTTCTCACAAACTGTATGCAGGAGGACAGTCGCAGTGCTGCTGAACATATCCTTAAGATGGTCATCCATGGAGCTGATTGAGAGGATCCAGTCGATGAATGAGCATTAAGGAAAAGTGACCATTCTGTTTCAGCTGGACTATGCGTGTGCTCGTCATTAAAGGGTTAAGTTAGTTCAGTTCAGTCTAAAATGAAATGTCTGTCATTAACTCCTCTCCCTAATGTCGCTCCACACCCGTAAGACCTCCGTTCATCTTAACACACAGTTTAAGATATTTTATATTTAGTCCGAGAGCGTATGCAAGTGTATGCACACTATACTGTCCATGTCCAGAAAGGGAATAAAAACATCATCACAGTAGTCCATATGAGACATCAGTGGGTTAATTAGAGTCTCTTGAAGCAGAGAAAATACATTTGGGTCCAAAAATAACAAAAACTACGACTTTATTCAGCATTGGCTTCTCTTCACCATTTGAATCTTTATTTGAGGATTGAACACAAACACGGAAGAGAAGACAATGCTGAATAAAGTTGTAGTTTTTGTTATTTTTGGACTCAAATGTGATACATTTCATATTTGGCTGAACTAACCCTTTAATGTTAGTTATGCCACTGTTGGCTGCTGATGTTTAGTTGAACCATACATGGTTAATTCTACAGTTATTGTAAATTATAATGAATATACCTTAACTACTTAATCAGTTGATGTGAACATTACTGATTTAATGGTTAATTGTAAATTTTGACATAATAAACTGTTCAACTTTATTGTATTTATGTGTGATTTGTGATAAATGTATTTGATGCAGAGAACATTATTACATTTATTTGGTTTAAAATAGCAACATTTACATAATAATAGTGAGTAATATAAATTAATTAAACTAAGTAATTCAAAATGTCAAATGGACAAACATTATAAAATCTACTTAATTACTTCATAAGAGTAAATAATACAGATTTATAAAATTCACAATAGTTATGCTCCTTTTAAAATAAAATTTACCTGATTACTTTTAATAAATACAACATGCTAAGTTAAATATAATTAAGTAACATTTACTTAATGTCTTTGCAAATGTTACATTTATAGTTAAGTACATTTTACTTGATATTGGCAAGTAAGTTGTACTTGATATCGCAGCAGTAAATTTTACTTAGAAAAACTGAGTGCAAATTGTTACAAAGATTTTATCAAGTAAATCTTACAAGTTGTTTTTATCAGTGTAAAGGTCCAAACTTTGCACATTTTTTCTGAAGGAAGTGATCTGATGCTGCCGTGGTTTTCGTTTTAACTTTGAGTAGTTAATGGACAACATATGCTCTTTTCCAAACCTATATCCTTCTATCTTCCTACATAGACAGCTGCTTTCTAATCTTTTTAACTGAAATTGAACCTCAAAATTGACTGATTTAGAAATCTTAATTATATGTATACTTTGGAATAATTTTCTTGTTTTCATTTTTTTGTTGTTGAAATTCAAAATTAGAAATTTTCCTTTCTGTGAAGAATACTTGCAATAATGAGAATGATCAGGCCAAAACGGGAGATCGTAGAAGGCATAGCCAAGCATTTGGAACAGCCTTGACACTTAATATGTCTTTAAAGAGACAGCTTTGGGGACAGAGCAGTAGATGAAGAAGCAGAAAAGGCAGAGATGAACTGATACAGAGATGGACGACTCTACTGAGCAATGTAGCGCTGCACAGATCACAGACAGCCATCGCCCGCAGCAACACAGGACTCGGCCCATAAATTTGGGCGACTTCACCAGAACAAAATCTCCATGGAGATGAGAGATTTGCCTCTCTGCCCCAGTGTGGCGGAGTGTCTTAAACTCTACAGTGACAGGAGGGAAAAAATGGATAGATGGGACTGGACTAGATGGACTGACAGAGAGAGGGATGATGATAATCAAAGACAGAGAGAAGCTCACAGACACTTTCACTATGGTGGAATGCTATTACCAGATCGCAGCAGTGCTTATGTTTTTTTAGGTCTGCATGTGTAAACACACACACACACAAGTACGCTGGCATGAGATGAGGATTTCTGTCACGACATAACGGAGTGGATTAATACTAGATGGTTTTAATCTAGCTCATGAGTTCATGACTGTTGTAAACACCATTAGCTTGACAAGTCACACACACACACACACACACACACACACACACACACACACACACACACACACACACACACACACACACACACACACACACACACACACACACACACACACACACACACACACACACACACACACACACACACACACACACACACACACACATAAATGCTTATTTATCAACTTTGATGTAAGGGCTTACTGTAATATTTGCAGGAACCATCTGTCAGTGAACACCTCAGACACACACACACACACACACACACACACACACACGGCTATAAAAATGAGAACATATAGACCTCTATTGTTGGTACCAAACCAAACCCTGAACATATTACTAAAAGAAACCTTAAATAAATAAATAAAATAGCCATTATAATAATAACCCTATCTCTAAAAGAAAATTACTTGCATAATTATTGTAAATTATGTATTGTATATAATTATATATTATAAATTATTTACTATAATTGAATTATTATTATATCACAAACTATAATAATAAATTATTTGTAAATGTATTAATATTAGTATACTTCATAATTACCATTCAAATGTGTCTTATTTATTCCCATTTATTGCTTTTAATATGAACAAATTATAATTAGAGGCAAACCCTAAAACACTTTTACTCTTAGTTATGAAAGAAAACATAATTTAGCCCCTATATGAATCTGTTTTTTATTTTAGCGACACCTCCATGTGGCTTCATTGTGCTTTACTATTCTTGAAAGGACATTTTTGCTCCTGTAAGTTTAGAATATACACCCACACACATTGTTGCACGGGCCAACTTCATTTAAAAAAACAATTATCTGGCATGCAATACATCTGCGTTTATACTTAGAATTCAGGGCTTGCAAGTAACAAACACACATGGTTATTCACACACACTGGCACAGAGGTAAATCGCAGGACATGGAGGGGTGGCAAAAGAAGTGTTAACAAGAGAGATAGACAGAATGAGGGAAGAAGGAGCAAAAAATGAGGAAGACTTGAGGGGGAAGGGACAACACAACAACATATGGTGACAAACACGGTGACGGGAAGACTTGAGAAAGCGCGAGCAAGAGAGAGAGCGAGACACTCACCACGGTGAGCCGTAGATGCGGAAGCCCCTGACGGTAACATCAGAGTCCTGCAGGTAGATGCAGTTGGTGAGCAGGGACTGCACGTTCTCGTAGTTCTCCGGCTTGAGTTTGGAGGCCGAAGGAAAGTAGTAGAAATCCTGCTTTATCAGGTCTGCCATAAACTCCTGATCGAATGTCAGCTCGTGGTTCCCGGCTATAACGATTTTTATCTCGTAGGGCAGAGTACCTGAGGAAAGAGAAAGCAGCTGTCATGATACAGCGCCTTCGCAGATCTTTATTTCATTATTCCCATTGTCCCGCGTTTTTTTTTTAAATACTAACCCATTTCCATACCTTTCCAAGTCATTTGTGGTTACTAGATAAGGACTTTTATGAATCATTTTGAAGACACTTAAATCTGATCTGAGCTAAGAATAACTAGAAAATCAATGTTCACCAGAGCAATTACCATGACTTTTTTAGATTTTACTAAAGATTTTATTATTTTCCAGCACTTTTATAATCCCCCTTTTTAAATAATCCCCTGTAATTTCCCCCCCATGACTGTGGGAACCGTTTAGTGACAATAGTCTCTCTGGTGCTTAGCGCCTTGATTCAAACCTGCAACCTTTAACTTGAACGAGGCTTGAACCAATTTTAAACTAATAAGCAGGTCTAGACAAAATCTGCAGCCTTTTTGAGCATTTTCTTCAATACATTTTGAGGGGAAATATGCAGTAATCTTTCCTAATTGAATTAAACAGTTAAATGTGTTAAACAGATCTTAGAGACTGCACTATTGTTGGTACCTAAAAGCCAAAATATTTCATAAATGAACACATAAGGGGGGATGGGGATGTGTAGCACTGTAAATGACAGTCGGACAAATATGGAGGAAATCTGAGCTGCTTTCTGGTGCACAGATGCCGTATGGGCCTGCCAAAAAGGTGGGCTCCATCATTTTCCAAGAGGTATTAAGTTGGTTGATTTTTTTGGCACTTTTGTGTTTTTCGGCTAGCAGAATGCATTGCAGCAAATCAGAACATGATGCAGGACTCTTAAAGAACTTGTTTTCGGCTCTTCTCTGGAACAATGCAAATTAATATAGCACTTCATAATCCTGACATCAATAAATGCACAAATATTATTACTCCTCACTCCATCTCCACTTTTTCACGGTTCTATAAAATTTTCACCACACCGGGGAGCGAACCTGTCCACGCCTGACAAACACAAAGACAGTCTGTCCCCACAAATCTCCTCTCTCCAAATCACTCTCCCCGCAGCCCTACGGATCCGAGGCGAAATTACGCCAAACATCTGGAAATGTTCCCTTTATTTGAAAAGTGTCATAAAAGAGATGAGATGCGTCAGAAAGTGTAAGGTTTGAGGTGTGACGGAGAGTTCAGTCAGCCTGTGTTTTGACAATTACGCAGCCAAGCGCGTCCCTGAAAAGCGGCAATTAAATTGTGGGCGGGAAGGATGTGGGGGGTTCTGGTTTTGAGGACCTGCAAAAAAAGGAAAAAAAATGGCAGTGCGCGCACACACACACACACACACACACACACACACACACACACACACACACACACACACACACACACACACACACACACACACACACACACACACACACACACACACACACACACAGTCCCTCGCACGCTTATGCTCAAAACGTGTGACTTAACAGCAATTTTCCTGACACTTAACACACGCACAATACTCCACGGCACCTCTAAAAATCTGCGGCCATAAGCACAATTTTACCATCGCTGGGAGATGATCATAAAAGTAAGACATGGACAAAAATGAAGTATGAGTTTTATGTGTCCGTGGCAGATGCTTTAGAAGAATCTTGCAGATTTAAAGCCTCCTTCCAGAGGCAAAGCTCTAATATGTTAGCTCAACACTTTTGTTATCCATGTAATGAACTATCTTCAAGCTCAATCGTTTGCTTTACTGTGATCTGATTTGACTTCCAAGCAGTTCATATCTTCAAATGCATGTCAAACCCTTCATAGTTCAACATCAATTTCTCAGACACCCGTCAATTCACACTATATATTACATGGAATACTTCATTCGGATTGGTCTTAGCATTTTGTTGTCCCGGGCAACAGATTTCCTTCATGCTGTGTAAGTTTCATATCACTCGTAGCACTATGCAGTCTGCTTCTGTTCGCAAAATAAGCATTTAATATTGATTAGATAAGTATGCGTGTTAAAGGTGTAACAATCTACACGCTATGGGTCCTGATCACCCTGCCAGGGTTTATTCTGTGACTATACTGTAAATAGTCTTTTACCTCAGGGGTTCTCAACTGGTTTTGCTTCAAGACTAAGACTTTAAATTCAAATTGGTTTAGCATGCAAAAGACAGACAAATCTACCAACATTTTATATAGTAGAGACGGAACTTGTGCTGAATTAGGACATGTTCACACTTGGCATTTTATTAGATTAAAATGAACCCTGGTGTGATTGCTCCGGCAGTGCGGTTCATTTAAATAAGTGTGAACGCTGCTATTCGAACCCTGATGCGCACCAAACAAGTGGACCGAGACTGCTGAAAAGATGGGTCTGGGTCCGCTTCTAAACGTATTCTGGACATGTAAACGAACTAAAAACAGGAAGATGAGACCCTAAAAAGGACAGAATGCTCACAATGCTCTTTTTTTGTCATCTTATCGCGAAGTTGCCCTTCAAAGTTTGGTACAAGATTCAGAACCGCGTTTCCTCACAGCAGATGTTCGTTTGTGTGTGTGACGGAGGGATTCCTGCCGCTGTTTTGACTCTTTTACACATTGTATAAGCTCTTCATGAGTTCACATAGAGCTAGAGCATTTAGTCCAAGACACAGCATTGTTTTCGATGTTCAATGAGTTCTGTTGTGATATATATATATATATATATATATATATATATATATATATATATATATATATATATATATATATATATGTAATAATAGTCAACCAATCAGGTTGTGAACATATCCCTATGCCTTTATGTACAGTATCTTTAGGTTTGCTGTTAAAATGCCAATGTGAACGCTAAGCAGACCAGGACTAAAAGTTGTTGTTTTTTTGGTCCAGACCAAATAAACCGAACTATATACACTGAGATGCACAGCCTGTCAAGACAATCAAAGGGAAGTATTTCTCTTGTAAAATATTCATTTTCCTATCCTAATTATGCACCATTATATGTTTAGTTGCATTGTATTATTTTCATTTTAGATTTGTTCTTCAATGCCGTCCATAACCCTGTTTTTTTGGGATCACGACACATTCCTCCTTCTGTTCGTCTATGTTCTCACAACACACAGCCATTTGTGCGTCCCTGCATCAAAAAAAAGATAAGAAATTCCATATTGTGTTTATGTTGTGCACCATCAGTTTCACATACATGTGTAGGCACTGCAAAAGTGTGAAAATCTCCCGGTGCATATGTTCATCTCTGTGCACTCATTGCCTTTCTTTTCTCTCCTTCTCGCAGTCCCTTTCTCACTCATATAGATTCCACAAACGGCCAGACTCCTTCAAAGGCAGAATTACAGAGAGAATCACCATTTTACAATGGAGTCATTCTCTTAGAAACACAAAGCAACAAAAAAAAAAAAAAAAGCTTTGGAAGCAATCAATCACACAAATACAAAACGCCAGCAAGAGGGAGGACGGAAAAGACGAGCCCAAAGCTTTTGTGATGAGGAGGAGCGGGAAACGGAAAAAAGCAGAAAAAAGCATGCCGATTTCAGCCCAAAATGCCTAATCCGGACACACGGACGAGTGTGCGCTGCTTGTTGTTATTAGTTTCTATCTTTTGGGCTCTTTGTCTTTGATTTCAAAAGCACTTTCAAGGCGGCAATAGCTTAAATTTCACTGTGAATCTGACAGACAGCTTCTGTTCTTTTCACTTCAAAAAGAGCGCAATTAAAGCGGATGAATGCAGGCCCGTGCGTGCTCACACAGAGGCATACGTGGAGAGAAAATAGCATGTTCCACAACTTAAGACAGACACACACACACAAACACACACACACAAAACACACACACGCACTTGCCATACAAAACGTCTCACTCTTAAACATGTCTTGTGAGCTGCAGCATTGACATGTTTGTGTGTATGTGTGTGTGTGTGTGTGTGTGTGCTGTGGACCATTGGAATAAGGGCTTTAGAGGTGCATAAGCCCAGAGGAAGTGTCCGGATTTGAGTGCTATTGTCATTTCTGTTCTGGTGGGTGGTCTTTGGACTTTGATGGAGCAAATCCTCCAACCTCCAAAATTCAGAGCTCATTCAAGAGGATTACGGAGCTGTCTCACACTGTGTGTGTGTGTGTGTGTGTGTGTGTGCGTGTGATGCTGCAGACGTTCTGCGAGACGTTTGCCACCTACGTGATACGTGCACTTTCTTGTAAGTTGGCTGACTGAGAAAGTATCTGCCAACGGCATAACTGTGCATTTAACACAAATTAAATTTAATCAGTTTGTATTGTGAAACAAAATGGACAAAAAAAAAAAACATTTCAGTTTCCATCTCATTCTTCAGGTAAAACCGCCATGCGTTTAAAATGTATTTATTAGATGAAACATTCATGCCACTACAATACATTACAACGAAAATATGAAAATGCCTGCTTCTCAAAGTTTATATTCATTATCTTTTTCTTTCTTTTTGACCCGACAATGCGGTTTCATTTTTATTCATACATTTTTTTCCTGTAAGAGCAAACTGTAGATAGGATCAAAATCAAAGACTCTGATTGGCTAATTTTACTATTTGACCCATTTAATTAGAACTGATTTATATTTATTTTTCCCCATTTAAAGCTTTTTTGGCCTCCAAAATGTTCCCATTTCTTACCCTCTCTGTGACACGTTTTAATATTTAACAGCAAGTTTTTGCTCATGCTTTTATAAACACCCTCTTCACTTGTGAAATGGGTACTGAGGGGTTTGTTTTCTGTAGTTTTTCCCCCCTTTTTTGCGTTAAGTCTAATATAGTTTGCTCTGTACTTTAATAACAGCTTTGCAAAGCCTAAATTACATAAAACAATCTCTGTTGAAACGTGCCACTTAAAGTTTGAATATCAGACATGGGTGGCCATGCAGTTATCTATCTGATGTAAAGCTATAAGGAAGCACACAACAAATCTTTTTTTCAGTCTCAATCTTCTTTCAGTCTTTTTGGACTGAGTTCTGAAAAAAAGTTTATGTTTTCATAGTCCATCGAATGCTTTTACTTCAAAAGCTCAAGGAATATTTGATTTCTCATGATATGACCCCTTTAAAGAATATTTGGGACATTTGATTTATTTAGTTCATGCGTCTCACTAGTTTCAACCATTCGATTAACCCTCTTCCTTCTTTTTAGATCTTTTTTAGTCTATAATCCCGGCTCAACAGAAAACAGTGACGCTTTGAAGAAGTGAAGAATCTTTCTGCCAACGTGCACAAACACACAAACGGTGTAGGTGTTCTTTGTGTTTCTTCATGTGCCCATGTGAAATGTAAACACACAGTATAATAACACACACACACACACACACACACACACACACACACACACACACACACACACACACACACACACACACACACACACACACACACACACGGTAGGAAAAAAACTGAATCTGAATATAAAACTGAGTTTAGAGCTGTACATAAAACAACAAACAACAAAATAAGAAAATAAAGCAGTAAAGAAAAAAAACTGAGAAAAAATGTCATATATTTACTCTATTGTATGCAGTTATTTTATTATTTCTGTGGAGAAATCCATAAAAACGTTCTTCTTTTTTTGCAATAGAAAAGGTGGGTCTGCTCCTAATCATAGGCTACTACAAAATCTCTGAAGCATAAGTTGTAAGGGATACATTTATAGTGCTTTTATATGTTAAAAGTTCACAGGTAATGGACACTCATGTCATGGCAAAGAGAAATACATTCTTCAAAATGAGAAAAATAAAATCATGATACCAGTAAATAAGGACAAAACTTTCAATACATTTGCAAGAAAGTCTTTAAAGTCACCATGAAATCAAAAATCTTATTTTTCTATGGAATATTGCATTATTTATTTAAAAATTATTTACCCGTAAACATTTTTTTTTAAATCATAATAATCCTGCCCCCTCCTCCTGTTGCCTTGTTTTCATCTCTGATGACAGTTTTACAAAGTGTGGGCGGAACAACATGTCACTTTTATGAGATCGACCAATAGAAAAACCATAATGGTCAAACGGATCAATCAATCAATTCCCACCAATGGACAAATGTCCCAGCCAAAAAATGTTCTTGTACAAGTAGCCACTTCACTCAAACATACAGTCAAACCAAAATGTATTCAGACGTTCAACATTTTCTCACATTATCACTGTTTATTCGCTTTAGTTTAGAAAATGGTAATTAAATATGACAAGAACTCAGAGTTAAACTGTGTCAGAACAAATCTTGATAATGTCAGATAACTTCGATAGAAAGGCATGTATTGGATCACAATCAACCAATCAGCTGTTAAATTTAAGAACACAATTCGAAATATACCAATGACCAAGCAATGCTTCATTGTGTTCAGTCTGTGCTGTCAACGGTCGCATTGGGCAATTAAAGAGAAAAACACTTCAGCAAAACATAGTCAGGTCAAAGTGTCTGAATAATTTTGGTCCCAAATTTCTTATCAATTTTATGGGTAGTACAGTGTGTGAATACATTTTGGGTATAAAATGTCAGTTTTCTTTATTTTGCTATATCCTCACTTACATAAATTATCTATAGTGTAATGCCCCCACTAGCAAAAAACTATATCTGATGTCTGAATAATTTTGGCTTGACTGTGCATCTCAATACTAAAGAAAAGACTAATCAAAACTTCTGTTTCATGCCGACTTTAATAAAGCAATAAGATGTAAAAGATATTAATATGCTAAACAAATGATATGCCATACCACATCCATAGACACACTGAACTCAGCCACAAAACTACACAAAGATTTAATCTGTCTGAGATTGTTTTACACTTTAAGTGAAAAACCGTAAAGCAGTGTCAAGCTTCCTCGTTAATAATCCACAGCTAAACCTTCAGCTGACTAAACCCATGGCAGGGTGAAAAAAAATGCAGGAAAAAAAAAAAAGAGCCGTAGAGCTTGAAGGAAGAAAAAGGGAGAGCACATTAAAGTTTCATGACGGTTTTCTCTCCAGATACAGACCAGAGAGAGAGAATGGAGGGAAAATTCCAAAGTTGAGAGGAGAGAGAGGGGAAAGAAAAGAAGTGAGAAAGGTGTAAACTTTTCTCCCAAGATTCTTCCACCCCACACACTCAAACACATCTCACACAGCCCACGCAGCTGTCACATCACCATTGGGCTAATCTATTATTCATAATGTGGACAGGACAGGATGGGGAACTACCAAACCTTCCTGACCTGAGAGAAAGAAAGTATATTATCTTCCTCAACCCTTACACACATAAAAAGTACACATAGAAACATTGCACAACAGATTCATACTTAAAATTCAGCCTCACCTATGTGCAAATTGCCTTAATAAACTCACAGAAACACCTGCAAATCCTGAAAGTGCTCAAACAAGCAAACTTCTCAAATCGGACTGGACTACTGCTGCAGTCCGTTTCTATAGTCATAGTTTGACCTCCAGAAAGGTTGTAGTATCACTTGTGATTAGAAAGGATTCATTTCAGATCTTTCCTTTCAAGCAGTTCTTTCAAGAGATGATCCTCAAACATGTTCTCCGGCCGTGTAAGCCCAAAGGATACATGGGGAAGATTCTCGCACCAGTTGTTCAGCAGGCAAATACAAATCACTGTAAACCCTAATGCTCAAAATAATTCATTGGTTTGAGTAGAGTAGAGTAAACTTGCATTAAGCAAATTAGTTCAATCATATGAAGTTTAATGAGTATTTAGAACCTTTTCTTTTGAGTGCACATTTTAAGTAATCTGTAGGGGTGTGACTAGATCTTGTGCCACGAGATCTCGCTAAATTAAAGTGTGACGAGATTTCTCATCGAGGTGAAAAGCTGTCTGGCATCATATTGTTATGATGGAGTGTGGAAGTTAGGATATAATATGACAGCTATGTTTATATTACGCCTTCACTGTCATTTTGCTTTTTTATAGAAATAAAGCAATTTAATAATGGTCATTTCAATTCTATCAGCTCATCCAACACAAGCTGTTGGAGCCACACATAGAGCGCAGCACTGATCACGTGACGAGAAGACCAGCAGGACCGCAGTGTCAGACAAATGTTTTATCTTGTAAAATACTCGTTCAACCCCACCGCACCCTATTCACAGTACGCACAATCGCAAAACTGAAAGTGAAAGTAAACCCGAGCGCACATTCAAGCACAATTTCAATAAGTTACCGCTGTTTGAAATCGACTCCCTGAGTCTGGCTGGATTGTTAGGTACATTTGTTTTACAGTATAATGACATGATGAGTACATGATAAGGCTGTGTAGTTGTAACCATCTCTTACCTCAGAATCATGCTTGAAGAAACATTCAATCTCTATTTGCATTTTAAATATTGAGGTAGTATTTTGATTATGGTCACACTTTTTGTTTTCACTTAATATCTATGATCAATTTGTTAGGAGCCAGTTAGGAGGTCAAAAGTTGTAGAAGCTCATAAATCATGTGCAGTTCTTCTAAGGTCTGAAGAGAAAATCATACAGGAGATAAGCCAGTCAGTTGAGTTTGTGGCAAAACCCTTTACAGTGCTGGATTGTTGCCTTTTACGGCATGTGCCAATTAATATTCAGAAAGTAGAACCTAAATGACATTCATTACAAGTTGATTAGTAAAAACATTTTAAAACCCAATCGAGTGTCTCGTCTCGTCTTGTGAGCCAAGTGTCTTGTCACACCTCTAGTAATGTGAATTGGTTAATTCTTCTGAATTTTATGAACTTGTTTCTTCATTTTAGACAAATTAGGTTACTAAATTAGGTAGACAAAGCTAGTCAAGATTCCACTACTGAACATATTTAAACTGAAAAAAGTTAAGTGGAATTGTCAAGTTCACATAACTTAATTTTTTCAAAGATTACGGGTTTCCTCACATTTTTTAAGTTTAGTCAACTGAGTCACAATAGTGGTCGATCTGTGGTAAAATGGTCAAAAGACGACTGTAACAATAATACAATTATTTAGGATTAATAATGTTTTATTAATACTTTAAATCCGCAAAGATACATATAAATTGATCAAAAGTGACAAACATGTAATGCAAATTTCTATTTGAATATGAAATGAACTCTGTTTTTATTGATAAAAGAATCCTGATCAATTTCCCTAAAAATATTAAGCAGTATAAATGTCGTCAACATTGATAATGTTTCAGCAAATCAGCATATTAGAATGATTTCTGGAGGATCACGTGACACTGAAAACTGCTGAAAATTAAACCGCATCACAGGATTAAATAAAATTTTATATAAATTAAAAATGGAAATATTTGTTTTAATTGTAATAATAATATTATAATTAATAATAATAACAATATTACTGTTTTTCCTGTATTGAGCGGTCAAAAACATCTATGGCATTTGACAAACCTTTGAACGGCAGTGTCAATTAACAAATCAAATTAAAACACATGAATATTTTCTAAGAAAAGCCTGTAAATGAAGATAAAGAAACCTTGCTATTAAGGCAGTAAATCATTAAATGGACATTACAAAAAGTGGCTTTAGACAACTAGTTTATTTCCAAATCAATGAACGCAAGTCTATCACTCACCTACAGCAATGTTGTTGTCTATACAAACACACAAGACAGACATCTTCAATCGCTCTGACACATCACTGTTCCCGCCCCAAGTCTCGCACCATGAGAACCATTTTATTTCAGCATTCTAGAGGTGCTAAAACACACAATATAGTAACAACTAGGACACACAACCCCAGTTTATTAAACTACTACGTAAACCTCTGTTGTAGGTTTATATAAATGATAACAAGCGTTCGGATCCATGTTATCCACTAAATAAATAATCCAATCTTTCATGTACTTCCACACCTTGTCTGTGTTGCTTTATGCTGTATTGCCACTAAGGTGAACCTCTGTTATTAAAGAACCAAAACTGGCTAAAAAATTAAGGTTGACAAGTTCAAGAAGTCTCGAGGAGCACAGACAAAAAGAGAGGAAACAGATTTAGCAATCATCAGTGTGTCAAATCGAAAAAGAAAAATATATAACTGACAAGGAGGCCTCGAGACTAGGTTAGAGTTAAGAGCATCACCATATGAGGAAGTCCATGTGATACTGTGTGTGTGTGCGTGAGTGTGTGTTTGCACACACTTTAAAGTACTGTGAGGTAAAAAGTAAATCATATCTCTGAGGATTGTTGCTGGATAAAGGAAACATGTGCGCAGTGAGTTCTCTCAGATACACAGGAGCAATGATACAGAGATGAGAAAAAGAACCACGTTATAAATATTTATACAGAGACAAACGCGAGAACAAACATGCGAACTTCCTTTTTGGCACAGGGACGGCGTGCCAGAAAGAAAGAGAGAGGCAGGACAGCAGAGAATCAATAGCGGGAAAGAAGATGAGACACACGAGCGACAGTCTTAATCTGACTGGTGTCTCCTGCACCCCGCTGACTAACCTCCATCCATGCTTTCTATTCCCTCTCCTCAAACAACCACAGTCATCTTTCTTATTCTGTTTATTACTGAACCTTCCTCATATACATGGACATGCACATGCAGGTGTACAATAAGTTATAAATAAAACAAAACACCATGACTATGACCTCTACATGACACATATGGTCGATATGCTAAGCATCTTAGACCTTCATATTATCCTATTGATAAATGGATTTTAATTTACATTTAACTTCACTAAAATATTCGGAAATTATCAGAGCTTGTTACTTCAAAAAAAGATACCTTTTCAGGATTTCTGATATCATTTAGGTTGAAATATCTCTGTGCTTTATTTCCTATAGTGATATTACCAATATATGATAATAATCTGTATAAAATTGTGTAACATTGCATTTATAAGTGTACATAATTTTATATGAAATTAAAAATATAAAATGAAATATAAGGTCAACAAAAGCTTGAATGGTGTTGAAATATTTTAATGTTCAATGCCCATTACGGCCCTTTTCTCCATTTTAATTCTGCCTTAGTACTCAATTTGATATTATGAATATGTTTATGTAACAGCCAAGTTTATGAACATAACTGTTGACATATAAATGCCTCTAGCTGACATCAGAAAATCTGTAAAATTAACTTTTTCCAATATGTTTATTGGACTATTTTCATTTTCATTTTCAAAAGATAAAGGCTTCTGTTCTTTTTTACAAAGCTACACACATCACATCCCGATGCATATCTTGCATGTTCATTATTTAACATTTTGGATAATCTTATTATGTTTTATTGCTGAGAGTAAGACTGCAGTTCTCTTAGTTCTGCTTAACATATTTTCCAAACTCACAAAATCAGAGCAGAAAATGGCTAAATATGCAGACTTGGTCATATGACAATGTTAGTGATGCATTGATCCATAAAAGTATTGCATACAATCCAATTTTAAAACAAAGATTTTTTTAAGGTGGAGAATAAACAAATAAAAAAACTCACCGAGCCAGTCATTAAACTTCTTGACTTCGCTGGGCAGGCCGAGCTCTGTGAAGTCTCCAGCGTGCAGTAAGACGTCACCGTACGGCATCTGAATAGTGTCAGTGCGCGAGTGTGTGTCGGAGATACAGACAAACCGTGTGTAGCCCGGGGGCTTGGGGGTGTCATGGGGTAACGGATCTACCCTGTGGAAAGACAGAGGGGGGAGAGAGAGAGAGAGAGAGAGAGAGAGAGAGAGAGAGAGAGAGAGAGAGAGAGAGAGAGAGAGAGAGAGAGAGAGAGAGAGAGAGAGAGAGAGAGAGAGAGAGAGAGAGAGAGAGAGAGAGAGAGAGAGAGAGAGAGAGAGAGAGAGAGAGAGAGAGAGAGAGAGAGAGAGAGAGAGAGAATACATAAGGTTATATATCGTTCTCTTGCGGCTTAAACAGTTGCGTTGGCAGAAACGGGTCTCTGAGGGACATGGTAGAGTTTTGAATAAGAATGGCCCACTTTAGAGCATCTCCTACTGGGTCGACCACACAGAGACAACACACACAGGTACACACTCACAGATAGTCATACACGTTTGCAAATAAATAGCTGTGACCTGTTTTTCTATGTAAATTGGCATGGAAAAAAAAAGAGAAACAATGAAATATGGCCCATCTCAAGAACAACTCACATTTTTTCAAAAGCATCTAGTTAGTTGTTTCCCTGAACAATTAGTCAATTAATCTCCTTTAAAAAAGCCCTGAATAATTAATATTCCCGAAAACAGCCACACGTCTATCTAAATGTGTATAGCAGTGGTGTTTTAAAGGTGATGAGTTCTAACATGCAATCTGTCAGTTAAAGCAAATAATGCTGTCAGCATGCAAATTAAAGTGCTGCTGCTAAAAACATATTTTAAAGAACTAATCGTATAACTAGTCAGACATAGGTGACCCATACCAAATGCACACGAGAGTTTCTTACATGTGGACGTGGGGCGGCTGGAAGCGACCCTGGTTGATGTTGTAAAAGGTGAAGGCTTGAGTCGGGTTGGAGCTGTATTCGTCCACTTCCACCACTCCTCTTCCTCCTCTCTGAGACTGTTGCTGCTGTCGTCGGGCTGCCATGATTTCTGAAAGTGTGAAAGCCATGGCAACACACACACACTATCTCTTGATCTCTTACACACACGAGCGTGCGCCTGTCCGGTGGCGTTCGCTTTAAAGGGATTCCACTCTAGCTGGGATCAGATGTCTTGTTCCAAGTCTTTGGGACGTCCAGGACCGTATTCAGTGGCTGGCCCACCGTACGGCTCCGCTGCTGGGATAGAGAGCCTGCATGCTTCCCCTCAATCACAATACACCGGCAGCCACAATACACCTGAGGGAAAAAGGGTACGAGATACAAGATAAAGGGAGATGCGAGTGGTGACAGCCGCATATTATCAAAACCCACAATCAGACGCATTGTTGGCGGTGGTATGTCCCACTCTCCTGTGTGTTAGCACCGAGATCTTACACAAAGCCATGGTAACCATTCTGTCACGATTTCTATGTCTAACAATAGAGTTCCCTGCACTTTCAAGACGACAGAAGAAGAAAAAAGATGCAACGCAACAGACAATTGTTTGGGAGGAAAGAGGACACAAAAGCCCTTTGAAAGAAAGGGGAGCTAAAATGTTATTTTGAACGGAAATAACAAGTAGGGGGAAAGCTAAAAGCTTTCTACTCCATTCCTTGAGAAATACACAAGTGCTCAAATTGTGTGCGAAAAGCTACAATAGCAATTCTTAAAAGATGGATGATGACTAAGCAAGTAAAACTATGTGGGACAAAAGACTTGAATAACTAAAAAAATAATTAAAAGTTAAGCTTTGATCGAATTAACTAAAACAAATCTAAACAAAATAGCTTGCATTACTCTCACTCCATAGTAAAGTGATGGAATCAGGTGTTGAAATGACTGCACATAGATATTATGGTACTGAATGATTACCATATTAATCTACTTAAGTAATTTGAAGAATACCATGGTATTACCATCCTACACATCAGACAGCATGTTATTAACATGGTATCATGTCCAACAATTAATACTCACATCCTTACACATACACATTATAACCCAAACGCAATTAACAGTTTTATTGGGTGGAATGCATGATCTTTTGCTATTAATTTGATTTAATTTTACAAAGTGTCATTTGACAGATAAACATTATAAGGGATTACGGAATTTGTTTAAGATGACAAGGAATAAAACGCAAAATATCCATGCCAAAAATCAATCACTCAAGCATTCAATTATTGACTGTATCTATGGTAACTGTCTCTGCTTTCCAGACGAGCATCATTTAGAACAACGCACTCTTATACATATTCATGCATATTCAAAATATATGCGTTGCTGATTTACATATCAGAAATATACTTACCTTTTCAAACTCAAGAGTCTAACGCCAATGTGTTCGCGGAGACTTGCAGGTAAAGACACCTAACACATAACCGAGAAGAGCGTGAAAAAGCAGCGGCTTCTGTTTGCAGAGGCTCGCGCTGGTTTGTTTGAACTGGAGTCGCGTGGTGCCCCGGTGTGTGTGTGTGTGTGTGAGAAAGAGAGAGAGAGCGTGTGTGTCTCGCGCGTTTAGAGACACTCCCCCTCGTGCTGCTCTGGATCTTTCTCCTCTCCTTTTGCGAATCCTACTATGGACAAGAGCTTCATTAATAATCATACGCCGCCCTTTAACTACTGCTAAAACAACCGTTTTTGTTGTTGATGAATTGTATTCACAGAAAAAATAACCCCTCAAAATTGGCGCCATTCCCGAAGGACTTCAGTAAAGCATTAATAATATTAAATTCGAAATGTATCGATATTTCTTTCAACATAATAACGCAAACACATATATAATCCATATTACCATGTTGTTGAGCACTTAAAATTACTTTTGGGCGTTACACAGCTTGACCGTCTTCCAGCTTTCAACCAATCAGTAGGGGTCTACAAGATAACCGTCACGTACGTGATTAATATTCACGAGAGAAGCCTTTCCCGTAGTATGATTTGCTAATTCATCGATCAGTGATTTCAGTCAGAGGATGGCTTAAATTGATTTAATTTTTTCTGCCAGTATCATCTATATTTATATTTGTGCTGCGGTATTTTGTCTGATCTTGATCTGCATGTTATATTAAAAGTGGCGTTTTAAACCTTAATCATACATAAGATACTAAAATGTATATTAGTCTAGATCTGCGTGGTAGATACAAAAATATATTCTAAAGCATGAATAACAACCCTTTTAGCTTTCAAATGAGTTCAAATGTTTTGAAAAAGCACAAAAATGACATTGGAAAAAAATCTTGGTCATAGACTGTAAAAAAAAAAATATCGGTGCACACTGCCCCTCTGTGGGCAGAAAGCAGAAAACGGCACGGACGCTAGTCCTATATTAATATTGCCACAAGAGGGCAGAAATAGTTCAAAATGGCTTGATATAAGGGTGTTTTTTTTTCTTCTGCAAGAGATGGATGCATTTCCCTCTGAACAATCACTTTTAATTATTGAATTAATAGGCTGTTTCAAACTAAATACAACAGCACGACAAACACCGTGAGATTTGAATGATTTATTAATAAAGTGAGGTCTTAACAATAGTTCCCATTCTCTTCTACACACCTTTTGGGGTGATTTAACACAGCTGAATTGTTCATTATTCTGTAATGTGTTCATTCACCATGGTTTCCAAAGCTTTCCAAAACGGTCCTGTTGCCTATGTTAGACTGTGACCAGCGTTTTGGCTCATTCTACTGCAAATATTAACTTTAAAAAAACAAAAACAAAAACACTAACATTTGTACATCATTTACACATCTGTATTCATAAAGCTTACAAATCACACCAGCAGCAGTCTGAGTCACTCTCTCCATTTGAGGGGCAAAGTGTGTGAAGCCATCGAGGTGTGTGTTTGTGTGTGCATCAGCAGGGGCGTAGCACCAAATTTTGGGCCCTGGGTACAAACCATCTTGCTGGGCCCCCGTACCATGTATGTGTATGTATAGAAAACTGACTTCTAAGGCCCCCCCCCTGCCTCGGGCCCTGGTTACTCAGTACCCTTTATCCCCCCAGTCCCACGCCCCTGTGCATCAGTTGCTTCAGCAAGACATACATTCTTCTTCTTTGCTAATGGCAACAGTTCCTCAAACAGTCCAGGCCTTTGTTTTAGTAATCAACAAATGTGATAAACAGATACACAACACACACACACACACACATACACACACACACACACAAACTAAAAAGATCAACGACAACCAGCGGTTATCTCACAAATTATAAATTACTGTGCTAGCATAACAATATGTATTACTGCATTTGTTTGTGCATGCATGGATGTATGATTATTTATGCTCGATGCATGAGTGAATGTGTTTCCCTGTCCATATGTGGATATAACAAATACAAGCATTAATAAGTGCTCATATAATAAAGCAGCTTTAGAATGATCACTCCGCCCCTCCCTCCCAAACAGGAATATATGCAAATCAAGGCAGAATACTGTAAAACGACAGGTAATAGTATCTGTATTTCTGTGACTTTATGCATGGCTCATCTAGATGTATGTGGTTGTGTGGTTTGATTTAAAAATTTCTGTCTCTTATGTCACTCCTAGACTCGCAAAAATCACTATATCAGTTTCCACAAAATGAACAAAGGATAGATATTAAATAAAACTTTACCAGAACTACGTATAGAATCTCACAAAGCGGCAATAATATATTTTTTGTCTTCCTACATGGTCATTCTGCTGATTTGTGAGGAGAGATGATCTGATTTCTGGATTTGTTTTTTAGCCAATCAACATTCACATACATCAGGTATGTCATCAGTTCAACAAACAGCCTCTAATCTTCATCCACAGTTCAACAACAAGAGCAAAATATGCGTCTTTGTGCACAGCACAAAGGTGATATGTAATGACTATGTAATAGATATGATATAACTATGTAATACACCACAATAAGTCTCTTAATCCAAGTTCTTTCCGAGTTCTTTGTTGTTCTGAATAAACTCTTCACCATTTCCATGAGTTTTATGACACCAGGTTTAAACAAAAAAGTCTGACTTACCAAAAAATATTTACAATTTCTCGAAATATTCTCAAAAACTAAATCGTAGGTTAATTACAGACTCATTGCATCATGTAATCTTATATAAGTCAAGCTGACAAAGAGGTAACCCAGTAAAACCAGATGGCACTTCAACATTAATACTTTTCTGATATTAAACCGTGATTATTATGAAGTGTGTTTTGTTTTCAGGAGAGGGAGAGGTGAGAATATCTTTCTGTATCCCTGTAAAGGGGCAGTACGGACATTTCTTGTTTCTACAACCAAGGTAAAACATTTCTATACAACAAGACAATTAATTAAAAAAGTAACTTATATTTCCTTATTCTCTACAATATAAAATTCAAGTGCAGTTGAAGCTCCAAATACTAGTTAAACAACGTACACGTAACTCTAACTCTCATACTGACAGGTAGTCTTTGTCTTTCTATCTTTCTTTTCTTTGTCTGGCTTTGTCTTTTATTTTGTGGTCACCACAGAAAGTGATTACTTTCTCATTAAGTTTGAAAAGAAACTTTAAGTGCACTAGGATATTAAAACCCCTTGTGCACATCAGGGGCATGAAAATAACCTTTTCGAAACAAGAATATATATTTATATATCTGTGTGTGTCTGTATGTGTCCTAATACACCATAAGCTCACATAAACACGCACACACACGCACGCGCGCGCGCACACACAACACACACACACACACACACACACACACACACACACACACACACACACACACACACACACACACACACACACACACACACAAATATATATATATACACATACATACATTTACAAATATATACTGTGGATATCAAACATCCAAAAAGGGCTTTTGCAAAATCAAGCACATAAATATTAGCAAACAAAAAACAAACAAAGACAAAAAGGGACAAATGGACAAATCTCAGACAGGAAGAAGGCCAAACGTCTTTATCTTCTTGCAGTAGTTAGGCCTTCTGGGAGCTAGTGGAGAAAAGACAGGAAGAGAGATGGGGGATAGAGCCGGGGTCATGGAAGAAATGTTCGGGGTTTCTATTTATACGGCCGGAGAAACCTGGAGACTTTGGAACGTAGCAGCTTGATAAAGGAACGTGGGAACATCTCCTTTGATTCCTGCACGGTGTATTTAAAGTAGTTATGAGGGTGGGCCAGCACATCAAACAGAGCTTTAATCAGCTTCTTATCCTGAAAACAGAGAAGCACAGCATTAAAACAGGAATATGAAGTTATGTCTGACTACAGTTGCTTACTGTAGTGAAAATTAATGCTCACTTTTAATATTTCTTGGTGGTTTTCTGAGGCGTAGAGACGACCGTCTCGGACAATGTCCTCTATAAGTTGCTGGTAGTCTTCTATAATCACAAAAAACACAAACACAAACTGACATTAGTAACTGTAGTATATTATATTTGTACATAAATAACTTTTTAAAATTGATAGAAAGTTTATCCATTTCATTTGTGTAGTGACTGTCTTAATGCAAGTCCTAATGCAGGCATTGTATTATAAGACCCTATGTTGGTCCCCCTTTTGCTGCCAAAACAGCCCTGACCCGTCGAGGCATGGACTCCACTAGACCCCTGAAGGTGTGCTGTGGTATCTGACACCAAGGTGTTAGCAGCAGATCCTTTAAGTCCTGTAAGTTGTGAGGTGGGGTATCCATGGATCAAACTTTTTTGTTCAGCACATCCCACAGGATGTAAACCCGGCCATCCACGTGATGTAAAAGAAAATTGGATTCATCAGACCAGGCAACCTTCTCCCATTGCTCAGTGGTGCAGTTCTGATGCTATTGGCCCTTTTGACAGGGGTCAGCATGGGCACCCTGACTGGTCTGCGGCTATGCAGCCCCATACGCAACAAATGTGATGCTTTTATATGTATTCTTTTCTTAATATCAATGTTGTGCACAATTACCATCACACACCTGTTGTTAATAGATAGGTGCATAGGTCGAAGGATAACCATATCCAAAAATCACAACAAACAAAAGGAAATCCCGCACACTTTCAATACTTGCAAAAAATCAAAAACTTTTTATTAGCAACATTTTGGTCTCATGACCTTCATCAGGCATCGATTTTTTTGCAAGTATTGAGAGTGTGCGGGATTTCCTTTAGTTTGTTGAGATTATTATCAATGTTGAAAATGGTTGGTTATCTTTGTGGAAACCAGGATATATTTTTTCATGATTCTTTGATGAGTAGAAGGTTTAAAGTCACTGTCACTTTTGATCGATTTAATGCATCCTTGCAGAATAAAACTGACCTTAAATCTACTGTATGTGAATGTGTGTTCCTATATGGGGTTGTGTTTGGACTATATCTTGAACTTACCATCATAAGTGACATACGGAACTTGAAATCCCTTTCCACTGTTACCCTCGTTAGATTTGAACTGGATCCACAGCTTGCGTGATCGGGAGGTGAATGCGATTGGTCGCTCATAGGTTTGACATGTCTCATAAGTGGTAATGGAAGTGGGCAGGGCTAAAAAGAGAGGGGAAGAGCTCAATAACGTCCATTCCTGCTTACAATAATTACCTAGCATCCAAAATAACAGGTATACCATACCACTCTTCCTCATGACAAGAACATCCCCACACTCATCCTCAATGGGCAGGAAGATCTCCGGAACAACAATAAGGATGCGCCTCTTGTTCGGAGGGTTAATGGTCCAGACACAGTCCACATTAGATGGATAGTCACCGGGATAGTTGGGAGATTCAATGTATCCCATAAAATCTCCCAGCTCACCACCACATAGCTGATCTGCAAGGGATAAGGACAGGATTTGCATATCAATCAATCAGCTTTATTTATATAGCGCTTTTACAATCACGATTGTGTCAAAGCAGCTTCACAGTGTCAAACAGGATAATATTGCAACAAAATTAGATTTGGCTGTACAGTCGTTCTGGAGAAAACAGTGATGTTATCAACTTATTTTAATTTATCATATAGCGACAATGTTGGCAGATCAGTATTATAGTTTATAGAATTAAATAAAACCTAATTCATAAATTTTATTTGTGTATTTAGTTGAATAACTTTGATCATAATTTTACTGTCCCCAATATATCCCCATATATCTGCCTTACTTTTGCAGTGTGATACATTGTTTGCTCCATCAAAATCTGTAGTGGTGTTTCCAGGGCAGGTGATACAGTAGTTTTGTCCGGACTCAGACTGGTAAGTTCCAGCCGGACAACGGATGCACCGGTGCGTGGTGGCATTATAATGATGCCCAAGGGCACAGTGAACTAGAAATACAGGAAAGAGAAAATACAAAGTAAATAATTATGGACATAAGAAATGTGCTCATTTTTTGCAGTGTTTCCATCATACCTTTGGCTTCACAGTCTCTAAAGGACGTGCTGCCTGTGTGTTTAGTCATGAGTCCTCCTCCACAGGGGAAGCACAGCACTCGGCCCGGCTCTGGCTGGAAGGTCCCCAGCGGGCACGGCTGGCACGGACGGAAACCATCAGAAGAAAACTGACCTGCTGGGCACTGGCCTACAACCACAGAAAGCATAATTTACTTAGCAACATCCTAGCAACCACCCAGAATACCTTAGCAACCACCTAGCAGCCATTTAGGGTACCCTAGCAACCGTACAAACACATGACTAAGCCAATCTCAGCTCCACAACATTGTACAGACATGTTTTTTTGCAGTCACTTGCATAATCGGGTCCCGAGTTTTGCCACGGCAAGAACCACTCACATTTTCTTCAGGAAATGTACATTCTAGTTTTTTTGTTATGCTGACCAAGGCTGCATTTATTTGATCAAACACACAGAGAAAATTGTGAAATATTATTACGGTTTAAAATAACTGTTTTCAAATGTAATATATTTTAAAATATATTTTATTCTCAGGATGCAAAGCTATTTTATTTTAGCATTGTTACTCCAGTCTTCAGTGTCACAAGATCCTTCAGAAAATGTAAATATAAGTCTGGAATTTATAAAGATTATCAAATTTGCTTCATAAAACTTATTAAGTATAGAAAACAAGCAGTCTAGACTCATTTTGTGGTGCTTTTTGTCATTTTTGGAGCTTCATAGCCCCTGTTCATTCACTACTGAAAGGGGGATTCTGAAATCCACTGCCGCTTCAGTAAACCTGTATATAGTGCATATATCCTAATTAACTTCATAATCCAAACCTTAATAAATATTTATCTTCCTATATTATTTTAATGATTCTTTCCAGTTTTGCTTTTAGTTTCTTGTTTTCTAAAGTGTGTATTTGGTCTCTGAGGAGTGACTGAGGGTCTGGCCTAGAGATGTGTGATGTGTCACTAAACACTGGCAACAAGGTCGCGTGTTTGGATTTTGGAGGCATCACACACCCCTAACATGTCAGGAGTGCAGTAACAGCGTTTGCTCACTTAGCCCATCTTCCAGAGATGAAATATGGATTTGTCTTTCATTTAATTTATTATATTTTATTCCTTTTATATTTCCTTTTACTGAAACACTAAAGACTCAAGATGAACGGCCTACGAACTCCTTGTGAGACTTAAAGCTGGTTTCTGCTTTTGAAACTGCAAACTATTCTTAAGTAAATTTTTCTTTTAATTAATTGCAATTCTGACTCTTTGTCTTCATTTCTTCACTACTGGTCCTGGGTCATAAGCTGTTAACCCCTAACACTACCATTGTATTTAAATGCACAACCTGAACAGCTAAATAACAAGATAAACAGAGAAGTGTCTCATGATGTTCATCGGTTATGTATTATGGGATTGTTTGGACTTTTTTTATTCCACAAGGGTGAGCTAAAACCAAAGTGGCCTCAGTTAAGTCAATTGAACAAGCATTACAAACATTTGTAAAGAGTTAGTCTTGAATATATAAGAATCACCTAATAAAGGTGTCAGTACTGAGGTGTGGTTGTCAATACTTTGAGCCTGCTCAAATGGTTAAAAAGAGCTGCTACTAATTGATCCAGACTTCAGTCCTTCATAATGAATCTGGCATTTGCATGATAATGAGCAATTCTGGGATTTTTCTGACCCTGAATTTCAAAATGTATTGATTAATTTGAAAAAGCGGTGGTCTTGCATTAATCAGCTCCAATAATCAATAGGTGTGTCATTACCATCACAAAGCTATTCATTGATTGAGTTTTTGATACCGTGTATCCACACACACCTCCGCACTCAGAGACGTTCTTGGCCCCTGCGATGCCCTGTCCCTCGGTGCTGGGGCAGGGCTCGCACGACAGCTGGCCCTCCCTGTCCTGATAGGTTCCTGGCGGACATATGATGCATTGTTCCTGCTCTCCGCTGTAGAACGTTCCCACACCGCAGCTGACTAGGAGACACCCGAACACACAGAAACGCATCCAAACACACAGATGCAAGATTTATGAAAGTGTCTTCAAAACCAGATCAGAAAACAAAAGCATGATAAAACTCCGCCAACCCCTTTTTCCAAAATGCTCACCGCACTTCCCGTCAGTGAGGACCTGCCCTATACTGCAGGTCTCATCTCCCTCCGTCTGTCGCACAGCACGCTGAGCCACCTCGTACGCCGTGCCGGAGAACTGAATGTAGAACTGCTGTTTACTGATGGACTTCCTTAGGGTGCGCATGGCATTCTGCAGCCTCTGCTTGGTCTTCTCACGCACACAGTCCACATTACATGAATCTGACACATAAATAAAGACAAAAAACATCACATTTATACTCTAAAATCACAGATGGCATGACACGAGAACATAATTAACTAGAGAGATCCACTGTTACCTGAGGCTTCCTCTTCTTTCATTTCCATCTCAAACTCTGCTGTGATGTGGGAGACTTCCTTCGAGGGAGACTTCCGGCCGCGGCGCCGCTTTTTAGAAGAGTCGCACTTCAGATTCACAAACGTCACCTGACAGTCGTCTGTGCAAGGGAACTGGCCAGCTGCTGAAAGGAAAGATAAAAGAGGAAGAAAAATGAAAAGGAATAAGGAAAAGGAGAATGGTAAATAAAACGGGAATAAGAAAGAGAGGATTAGGAAAAGAAGAAATAGTAGAGAGGACAAATAGGTAAAAAGAAACGAAAATGGAAATGAGGAAGAAAGAGAGAAGAGAAAGGGAAAAGGAAACAAAAAGGTAGAGAAATTAAAAAAAGGGAAAAGAGGACAAAAACAGAAGAGAAACAGGAAATGGAGAATAAAAAAAGAGAAAGGAACAAGTAAAAAAGGAAAAGAGAAAAAAGGAAATGAAATTAAGCAAATAAAGAGAAGAGACAATTAAGAAGAGAAAAGAAAGTCAAAGAAACAGAACAATGAACAATAGAAAACAAGAAAAAACAGCCAAAGGAGGAAAGGAAAAGGAAAGGAAACAAAAAAAGGACAAAATAGAAAAGGAACGGAAACAAAATGAAACGAGAAAAAAAGGAAAGAAATCAGGAAATGAAAAGTGAAAAGAAAGATTTGTAAAAGATGAATGAAGAAATGTAAAGTTAAAAGGAAAAACAAAAGAAGAGAAAGAGTAATAGTGTTGAATGTGCAGTGTTTGCTGCTCACCCTGCAGCCCCTGTTTCCCCATGTCCCGGTGCTTCTCCTTGTTGCGTGGTCTCAGATGGCACTTGGCGTCTTTGATCTTAAAGCGCGCTTTTTGCTTCACAGGCTGGGCCAGCATCTCTGATGGACAGGAAATCGGCAAAGTCTCACTTTCACTTGCACGGTTTGGATAATAATCATGGAAAACAACAAAATATGAGGCCTTTTTGAAATCCAACATTCAAGCACACTAAATCTGTCCTGTGGGCTGAGCGGCCCTTTCCAAAGTATTAAAAATGTGAGTATCTAGTTTAGCACAACAAGTCCAAAGTCAGTGAGGGAATGAAGGGTCAGCAGTTGAAGCGCGAACACACTGCGGTTGAGGACTTCAGCTGGTCTTCTAAAACCATCGAGCGTGTGACGGTTTTGGACCCGGCTGCAGGAGGTTTGGTTGTGAACCTTTCAGCAATGTTTTTTTTTTTTTCAGAATGTGTGAATCGAGCGAACCGTCTGTTTACTCATTCTCCCCGGGCCCCGTGTAGAGGCCCTCAGGAGCCACTGTGGTAGAATCCCGTCTGTGTATTTCAAATCTGTCAGCATGTAGATGTGCGGCCAGCACAGAGTCATTTACTCAGGTTCACAGCATTCCTATGTATGCCGTCCAAAACAAGAAGCGGCGAGTGTGCATGCGAGAGTATTTCTAAGCAGTCTGTCTGTCTGTCTGAGACTTGCTTAGCTGTCCAAAATCTACACAACGAACCACATGGGGAATGTCGAATTCTGAGAGCCGGGAAAGAGAGAGTACTGGGGATAATAGTAGCGTGTTTGTGAACTCAGCAGGGTTGAATGATAGGACCTGTACTAATTCGCCTCACAGATCTCTGTATCTGAGCCCTTTCAGTGATCCAGTATCTGTCATGCAATGTAATGGAGTGGAACACGTCACGCTACATGATTCGTTTACAGTTGTCCTGTCGGATCTCTGCTGAAGGGGCCAGAAAAGCCAGAGAGGCATTTTGAGACAAGGCGAATGTGTGTGAACGTCTGCGTCCTTTCCCTGAGCCAACTGGAAGGACATACTAGACTCATAGTACAAGGAAAGGAAAGGAAATGAAACAGGAAAGGAAAAAAAGAAAGAAAAAAGAGAAGCGTGCAAGGAAAGGAATGAAAGGAAAAGAAAAGAAACAGGAAAAAGTAGAAGAGAGAACAAAAAGGAAAGAAAAAGAAAGGAAATAAAATGAAAAAGGAGAAGCGTGCAAGGAATAAAGGAGAAGAAACAGGAAAAAGGAGAAAAGAGAACGAAAATAAAAGGAAAAGAAACAGGAAAGGAAAAAAGGAAAGGAAAAAAGAGAAGCGTACAAGGAAAGAAAAGGAAAAGGAATGAAAGGAAGAGGGAGAAGAGAGAACAAAAAGGAAAGGAAAGGAAAGGAAAGGAAAGGAAAGGAAAGGAAAGGAAAGGAAAGGAAAGGAAAGGAAAGGAAAGGAAAGGAAAGGAAAGGAAAGGAAAGGAAAGGAAAGGAAAGGAAAGGAAAGGAAAGGAAAGGAAAGGAAAGGAAAGGAAAGGAAAGGAAAGGAAAGGAAAGGAAAGGAAAGGAAAGGAAAGGAAAGGAAAGGAAAATAAACAGGAAAGGAAAGGGGGAAAAGGAAAAATGAGAAGAGAGAATGGAAAGAAAAGGGAAAGGAAAAGGAAAAGAAACAGGAAAAATAAGAGCGAACAGAAAGAAAAGGGAAAGGGAAAGGAAAACACAAAAGAGCAAAAGAGTAAAAGGAACGAGCAGAGGAAACGAGGAAATGAAAAACCAGGAAAGGACAGGAGAACAAAGAGGAAAGGAAACAAGAAAACATTAAAGAGGATGAAAGAATGAAAAAAGAGAAGAAAAAACTTGAATGAATGAAAGAAAAAGACAAAGAAACAAAAAAGGGATGGAAAGGAAACAACGTTACAAAGAAAAAGAGAAAACTAAAAATAGAAACAGGAAAAAACAAGAGATGGGAAAGGAAAAAACAGAAAGGAGAAATTAATATAAAAACTGAAATGAAACAGAAAAATCTGGAAACAAAACGAGAAAAGGGAGAACAGAAATAGGAAAGAAAAGATAAAAAGTAAAGGAAACAAATAAAAAAGGAAACAAGAAGTAGAAGAAGAGGAATATGAGAGTTCAGAGCCCATAAAGGGATGGAGTGATGCGCTTTTGGGGAAAAGCAAAACACAAAACACACACAAGGGGACGCAGAGGCATTGACGATCATTTCCCCCTTCACCCCGAGTCCTTTTACGAGCTCCGTACGAGATGAATGAGAAGAGAAACGGGAAAGGAGGGAAAAGAAACAAGAAAAAAAGAAAGACAACTGAAAAAAGATGTGGAAAAGGTAAAAAAAAGGGAGTGATAAAAAGAAAGAGAGAGAGAAAGGAAAGAAGGGAATGAAACAGGAAAAGGCAAGTGTTCTGCCATTTGTGTGAAAAGATAAAAGATGTAGTATACTAGACTCTGCAGTGCACACTTGTCTTTTTTTACAGAGCATTACAGTGTATGTTAGCTGTAGTTTAATGCATTCTAGAGGCTTCTGTTTGCAGTGCACACTAGACTGCAGTAGATGCGTGTTTAATGAGAGAATGTGGCCAGAGCTGTGCAGATAAACTCAGAGAAGCGAGATACATTACCTGTGCAGGTGTGAAGGGAGCTGCTGCTGGAGGTCGTGGTGTTCTTCTTCAGAGGAACTTTACCTGGCTGGACGGGCACCCCGCAGCTCAGAGTGTAACTGTTCTCAGAGTCTAAATCACACACACACACACACACACATTGAGAAAGCTTTTAAACAGATGTTCCAGGTGCTGCATGCACCTGAGTATTGTTTCGTCGGGTTGGCTGTCAGGATGACAGAGTACTGGGAAGTTGTCTAGAGAGTCATTGGCCTGACTTCGGCCTTGCCACAAATCGTCCAATGGCAGGCTGAGTATTTCTGTTGGCATGAGGCTACAGACCCCGAGTGAACAGGATTAAAAGAGGTTTTATACAGCTTTAGTGCTCACTGAGTGAACCCGAGGAGACCATTAACACACACACACACACACACACACACACACACACACACACACACACACACACACACACACACACACACACACACACACACACACACACGCACACACAAAGATAAACACTCAGATTTGCATTGATCTAACTTACAGATGAAATTTAGATTTTATTAATTTGATTTATTCTAGTATACACTACTAGAACACATTTCTGATTAGTGCATACTTATTTATACTAGATTTTATAATGCGTATTAGCTTTTATAATGTGCACTTCTTTTAGTAGTTCAGTATAAATATTTCTGAAAATATTTTATAGATGTTCTTCTTTTTGTAGTGCAAACTATACTGTATAGATTATTATTATTATTTTTATTTAATTTTTGGGATTATAGTGAGTGAGAATGTGGCCCTTGTGTAAGAGCTGTGCGAATGGACCACCGTTTAATGAATCAACACTTGTCTGAAAGTTACTTCTGGTTGTTAATATGTTTATGCACATTCCTCTAAGCCGATGATCCTTGCATAAAATTTGTCAGAGACAAGTTTTGGGGCGTCTAACTCCTTAATACCTTTACCAAAGCTGTCCACAGAGATGATAGATGCACGTATGAAATATAGCCACAGTGTTCTTTTCTAGTCACTTTCTAACTGAATTTCAAAAAATCACATTCACATGATTCCTCTGGTCAGGCCATGTGTACACATCTTGCCCTTTATGGTTTTTTTGAATAAGGTAATGCTAGAAAGTTTAACGTCTTTACAACAGTATTAATAAGACTGTGAGTTTCGCATGCATAATTATCATGCACTTCCTCATTTCTGGGCAGTTTTTCCTCATTCCATCAGTCTCTTCATCATCAAGCTTCTTGATTTGCTTTAAAATTGCATAATGGCTGGGAGCTGAAACCAAGCTTGACTAAATGATCCAGGCATGCAAATGATGTGATGTAAGGTTTGAACCGCTAGAGGGCAGCAGAGGGCAAAGACGGTTCGCGCCAATAGCCATAACTTAGAGAGCTGCTTGATCTAAACAAATATGTTCCTTTCAGATGTATGAGAAATTCAACAGATTAAGAGATTATAATGTGCACTAAAGCTAAACAAATCAAACTGCACCGAATGTATCCGAACAACACAGAATAACATGCAGATCAACTGACTTCCACAGAAATCCCCCCAAAAATGAAGGTCACTAACCTGCCAGGAAAAGGGCGTTTGATGGACAGGACAGGGAACACACCTCTCCTCCACCTGTCTTGGTGCAGCTGAGCTGAGCGCGAGGTGCCGGCTTCCCATTCGGGAGGCATTTTACCGCCTCTGAGTGACAAGAGAGGTGTGGTTACCGTGGAAACGACAAACATTATGGGATATTTTGGGACGGGGGACGAAACAAGGACCTACCAACACAGTCTTTCTTGTTCCAGTGGAGCTTTTGTCCAGGAGGACACACACACTCGTAACTGCCCGGTGTGTTCACGCAGCCATACTCACAGCTCCCGTTATTAATGCTGCACTCGTCAATATCTGTTACGCACAGATGTCAGTTTGTCCATCAAAATGTAGATTTAAAAAAAAAAAAAAAAACATTGGCGTTTATTGAGAATGTGAACTCACCGCCACAGTGTGTGAGGCCATAGAGGCTGTAACCTTTGTGACACACACACTCAAAGCTTCCCGGGTAGTTGATGCAGATGTGGTCACACGTCCTCTCAAAGGAGCACTCGTCAATATCTGCAGAGGACAAAAACACACATTTACACACTACACCATCAAAGCAAATCACTTGTGTGTATTCGTTTCCTGTCTTGCAGTAAAAATGACCCCACAATAGTGATTTGACCAGAAACTGTGTATCCTAAAAAAACGTTTTGTTCTTGGTTACATTGGTGCCGTGACCCGGATGAGAGTGACGTTTAGAGTTAGTTATTAGTCCTCCAGGTTACATTTTATTTTAAGGAGTCTGTGTTACAGTGTAACTATACATGTAAGTACTGAGTAATAATAATTAACTAAATGTACTTACTATAGGATTAGGGTTAGGATTAGGGTGTGGTTTGGGGGGTAATACTTTATTTTACAGTGTCATTATTATACGTCACATGTATTTATTATAGTAATAACTATAAATTATGCATAATTGCATTGCAAATAACCATTAACCTAACCCTAACCTAAAGTAAGTACATATAGTTACTTAATATTAGTCAGTAGTTAAATGTATAATTACATTGTAACAAAGACAGCATAAAATAAAGTGTAACTCATTGTGGTTAGTTGCATTTAATTATGCATAATTTATAGTAATTACTATAGAAACTATACATAGCAAGGACATTGTAAAATAAAGTGTAACAGACACATTTTGGTTACGTTTTCCAAAGCCAAAATCCTGTCAGTGTAATTAAATATACGTTTATATGTCTTAAGGATGTTTGTTAAAATCCAAAATTGTAAAAAAAGCATATTTTGTAGTACAGATATATGCATGATACCTCAAACCATGCATGTTGAAGCAACTTTTTTCTTTCTTTTTCTAAGTGATTTTTCTTTTATCATCTGAAAAAAGTTGGCAGAGATAGCATAGAGAGAGAGAGAGATCCATGTAATAAAGCATCATGGTAGTCAGCTTCAGTTAAAGGTAGGGTATAGGTGATTTCTGAGAGAGGCTAGCAATAGCAAGCTAGCTTTGAAAGAATAAGATCCCATCCCCTCCCTTCAGAGTGTCTCCAAAACCATGCCACCTTCAAAACACAAGAACGGAAACAGACAGAGCAGGGTCTGCAAAGCGTCAAGAGTGACGGCGTTAAATTACCTCATGTCTCAGTGCGCATAATATTACTATAATAATGAATATAGCAGCTTACAAAGCTCTAGTTGTAGCACCTGACTGCTGCAGATTCATTTCGCCGTTGAGTGTGTTAACTTAGAAACGCATAAATATGAGTGAGAGGACGTGAGTAAAACGTCACGAGTTCAGTCTCATGACGGTTACGATGTGGTGTGAAGGCAGTTGTTTTGGTTCAGGAAGAACTGTAAATGCAGTTGTTGTTTGTGTGCGGTTCACTGTGACGATGTCTGTCTAAAACTCCTCATGTGGCGCTGCTGACGTGAGATGTCTGTCTGCGTAAGCAAGGTGTTGACAGGCAGGTGGGATGCCATATCGATTGAATTAACATTTTTTGGTTCTGAGAATATATATTTACATGTTTTAATATTTATACCACTTCTATTATTGATTGGTATCAGGATGTGAAGAGCGTTTCAACCAGTATAACAAAAAGTTTATAATTGTTACATTCATTCTCCCACACCCATAGACTACACTGGCAGCTATTTTCCCCTGATTGATTTTTTGGCATGAAGGGAATAGAAAAGCAAATGATTGAAAACTAAAGATGTACCAATATAAATATAGTGGGATAATATACAAGAAGACAAGAATGACAGAAAGGCTGACAGATCTTCTTGGCACAGCTGGCACATCCACAACATTGCGCTTCACCAACACACCCCTCAGTAAAAACACACATACAAACCCCACGCACTGATTAGTCGGGAATAGGGTGGTGTGGTGTTTTGGTTTAGCTTAATAAAATAATTTCTGTTTGTACTCCCACTCGTGCTCCGACATGCTTGTAGGAATCTGCCACCATTCACCTCCAGTAAACTTAACTAAACACACACACACCTCATACGACGCAGAATGCTTGCCAGCATCCCAACCAAACAGCCTGTGCATGAGGTGCTTTTGAGGTATGGGACGCGGTGTGTGTGTGTGTGTGTGTGTGTGTGTGTGTGTGTGTGTGTGTGTGTGTGTGTGTGTGTGTGTGTAGACAGCATCTCTATCCACATCTCGCCCAATGTATCAATGGCTTTAAAATAGCTCACCCCAAAATTGATGGGGTCTTCCAGAATGTTTTACAGTGAACGGTGAGTGTTCAGCGTTTTAGCAAATTGTGGCCACATACTAATTCATTGTGTAGGCTAAAAGTAGGCAAAATCAGTGAAAATGAAATAGACGTCTAACCATAGCCCAAGAATAGACTAGTCTTCTAGAACATGTCAAAGAAATGAAACCAAACACCTTGTTATCTCTGGTGACTTTGCTTACATGATGGAATATCAAACAGCTCAAGTTATTTTGGTAAAAACGACAAAAATTCAAGGTTATTTTGTCTAGAAGTGGGTTCCTCACAGCCGGACTACATCAGGTCTATAGTTAACTGAGACAGTGAAATGACAGCTATTGCTAGCTGGTTACTGTAAAAAGGGACTCACCTTGACAGGTGCGCTCGTTGGTCAGGAGTTTGTGTCCTTTCTGACAGCTGCACTCAAAACTGCCCACCGTGTTCCGGCAGAAATGATCACAACCTCCATTATTCTCCAAACATTCATCAATGTCTGCAGAGAAGAGAGAGAGGTGATGATGATAATGGTGTAAAACACTGATACTGGGGTGTAAAACCGGCACAACTATTCTCATAAACAGCTTATTGGATACATAAACAGTTTTCCAAAACAGGCAGCCATATACACAGCTCCACAACATCATCTTAAATATATCAGCCAACCCTGGCACGCTGTCCACAAACCCAATAAAAGCTAATCCCGTCAACAAATGTGTAGGAAACTGTGTATGTGTGGAGTTTGGGGTTTCCTCTGCAGTTATTTCAGTAGCTGCAGCAAACACGCACTGGATCAGGTTTGCACTAATATTAACTGAACTGAGGTGGGACAGAAAGTTTCCACTAAGCTTAAGACACATGCTAACTGAACACGGGACGATGCTTTTGGGAAACGCACCGCAGATTAATAAATACAATTCCAAATCTTTTGAAGTCAAACAGACTTTTGGATCCCACAGTATGTAATAGTTTAACACTTAAAAAAAATAATTAAAAGCTCGAATGAGAAATAAGCTACATGAAGCCTAAACAGTTTTTAATTGATTTGATTAAAGGTATAGTTCACCCAAAATCATGTCACTCCAAACCCGAAAGACTTTGGTTCGTCTTCAGTACACAAATGAGGATCTTTTTGATCTCAAGTCTCAAGACGCAACTGACACTTTCTACACTTCAAAAAGTTAATAAAGGGATCGTAAAACGAATCTTCTGAAGAGACACACTCGCTGTATATGATGAGCAGATTTAATTTAGACTTTTATTCACATTTAAACATTTATTAGAGAATATAAACAAGCTCAACCGAACCTGCTTGATGCGAGAGAAACCTCATTGGTTCGTGCTGAAGCTCAAACGTGCTGCGTAACACGAGAATTAATCAAAGTTATCTTCATTTGTGTCCCAAAGATGAACGAGTTAGGAACAACATGAGGGCGAGTAATTAATGACAGAATTTTAATTAACAGAGACAATTTCCAAACTGGAGCTGTGAAACCCGGCTGGATTTTAAAATACACATAATCTTACCCTTACACCATCTGAACCATTCGTGTCTACTGATATTCCTCCAAAAAAGAGAATAAAGAGAACAAACAGATAATAGAATAAGCTGATGTGCTAAATAAAACAATCTACTGTTCTTGTGTCAATCTGTGTGTTTTAACATCTTAACAAACCTCTCCACGCAGAGTTCAGTGGTTCAGACTTATCCTGTGTCTGATAAAAGCAAGTGTGAGCCTGTGCCGTGAGGTCAGTCGGTCTCTGTGACCTAAAGGAAGTGCTTTATCATCCATGACAGTTTATTTCCTGTCTACCTGTCAGATGTGTGTTCAGGTCGAGTTGCTCTAAACCGTATATTACGATGCCATCATATTAAAATATCATCAGAATCTTTGCATTGGAAAGATGCTGTCTAGGAGGCGGTGTATCCAGCTTGATAAGCAACATCATGCTGATTCATTAAGAGAATAAAAACTCATTATAGTGCAAATGACATAATGGAATGTTTAACGGTGATTTAGCATTCACACTTCCCTAAAACACGCTCTCACACACATGCACTTTATTCCAATGGCTCCTTAGCGCAGGCAGGGGGCTAATGATATTCCACATAATGAAGTTTAATGGGACTAAATAAGCTTTGAGTTTAAGCAAACATTGGACATTTTTCACATCTGTAAATGATAAACAACTGCAGGGGCGAAGACTGAGAGGCCGAGAGGACTCATCGGCATCGATTTTCGATCGGAAAGGAGGAGAGTAAACACTCACGCAGCAGTCAGAAACGTGCTTATAAAACAAGTGCTACGCTAACTCGATCTGATTAGAAAGAAAGAAAGCAAGCAAGCAATGCAAGAAGAATGTGGAATCCCCATGAGCTCTAGAGCGAAGGTCTGACTCTGTACTCAGGGATGTGTGTAGCCTTACCAAATATTTAGAGAAAAAAGCAATTAAAATTAATACATTTGTGGAAACATGAACCTCTACAAATAAGTCAGGACAGAGTTTTCAACAAAAGGAGCGTTTTTGCAGATCGTTTTCAGGAGGCTCACCTCAGGCTAGCTAATCTCTGAGAAATGCGCTGTTGAGCGCGCCAGTGTATTTTTTGGAGATTTAAATGGCCTGTTTTATTTGCTTTGTTCATAAAGGGATTTTGCCATGTAATAACACAGGCGCTGCTTGTCCAGAGCCGCCAGGAAAAACCAGCGTGATTTCGCCCCGACACTTAAACTGTTCGGAGCGCGCGGGGGTCCGTTGGGGCCGGTGTCATCCGAGGTGATGCCGCCTGGCTGCTATTGTGCGGATTACTGGGCTCTGTGTGTATTAATACAAATAGAGCTCAGTGTCCCGACAGAGAGAGAAAGAAATGGAGAAAACAGGCCTGCTGTATGACCCTTCTCAGCCAGGTCTTTTCACAGTGATGATTGGTGCTCTGAGGACAGGTGAGCTTGCTGAAAAGACCCAATAACATCATTAACACAGCCACTAGTTAAGACTGTGTAAATGTGTTAAGACTTAAGACTGTGTTAATCAAACAGTCTGATCAGCTAGCAATTAGTAAGGTCTAACCAGTTTTACTTTTCAGATTCAAATTAGACCATTCTACCTTTAACTGTATGTAGCTGACATAAAAAGACTAAATAGATGACTAACTGCTAAGACTAGTCTTAAGCAGTTTATGCAACCGGCCGCTGGCTCACACATCTAATTTTGCTCAAGAATCACCTGCAGGAAGAGATCGTCTGACTAATGAAAGCAATCCATCACAGATTATAATTTTAGACCAGAGTCTTTGCAAAAGCTTTAAAACACCGAACAATTGTGAAAAATGTGCCTACATTTTCAGCAATCCAAAATTCAAAGACCTAACTCAGACAAACAAAGTAGAATAGTTAATTTACCTCCAAGTGCCGAATATCTTTCCATTTAAAATTTTACTTGCCAGAGAAAAAACTCTGAGAAAGTAAGTTATTAATTTCCTAATCCCATTCATTTACATAAAATAAACTCAATTCTTATTCATTTATTAGTTTATATTTTCTTCTTCTTCTTTTCCTTAGCGAATCATCTGCCTCTATCTATTCCTATCCTCTGTATCATCTTCTCTCAGACTGACTACCTTCATGTCCTCCTTCACAACATCCATAAACCTCCTCTTTGGTCTTCCTCTCAAACTCCTGCCTGGCAGCTCTAACCTCAGCATCCTTATACCAATATATTCACTCTCCCTCCTCTGAACATGTCCAAACCATCTCAACCTGGCCTCTCTAACTTCGTCTCCAAAACATCTCACATGTGCTGTTCCTCTGATGTACTCATTCCTGATCCTATCCATCCTCGTCACTCCCAAAGAGAAGCTCAACATCTTCAGCTCTGCTACCTCTAGCTCTTCCTCAGTACAACTGTCTCCAAATCATACAACATCGCTGGTCTCACTACTGTCCTGCACACCTTTCCTTTCATTCTTGCTGGTACTCTTTTGACACACAACAGTCCTGACACTTTTCTTATATTTTCTTATTAGTATTATTAAGCCCACTAAGCCCAGTTCATTCACTATGGTACCAAACAAAGATCAAGTTACAAGCGACCAACCACCTCCAGGTTTTCCCTATTTAAATACAGCTACACGAATAGTGTTCATACATTTTTTAAATAATTAATTTGTTACTGCTTCAAAATTAGTATGCATTATTTCAAAGTTAAAATCTACAAATCTATCAATCTAATCTAGAAATATTGAATTCATTCCATATCTGAAAAGAGTGAAACAATTTTGATAAACATTACTACCGTGTATGTGTGTGTGTGTGTGTCCGTGTGCGCTGCACCGATCAGGCATAACATTATGATCACCTTCCTTATATTGTGTTGGCCCCCCTTTTGCTGCCAAAACAGCCCTGACCCATCGAGGTATGGACTCCACTAGACCCCTGGAGGTGTGCTGTGGTATCTGGCACCAAGATGTTAGCAGCAGATCCTTTAAGTCCTGTAAGTTGCGAGGTGGGACCTCCGTGGATTGGACTTTTGTTCAGCACATCCCACGGATGCTCAATTAGATCGAGTTCTGGGGAATTTAGAGGCCAAGTCAACACCTTAAACTTGTTGTTGTGCTCCTCAAACACCCCCCTGAACCACTTTTGCTTTGTGTCAGGGCGCATATCCCACAGCCACCAGGGAATACCGTAGCAACAATGGTCTGCAACAATGCTTAGGTAGGTGGTGCGTGTCAAAGTAACATCCACATGGATGGCAGGACCCAAGGTTTCTCAGCAGAGCATTGCCCAAAGCATCACACTGCCTCCGCCGGCTTGCCTTCTTCCCATAGTGCATCCTGGTGCCATGTGTTCCCCAGGTAAGCAACACACACGCACCTGACCTTGTCGCCTGTTTCTTCCTTGGAGCACTTTTGATAGACACTGACCACTGCAGACCAGGAACACCCCACAAGAGCTGCAGTTTTGGAGATGTTCTGACCCAGTCGTCTAGTAATCACAATTTGGCCCTTTTCAAAATCACTGCTCAAAACATTACACTTAGCCCATTTGCTTCTAACATCAACTTTGAGGACAAAATGTTCACTTGCTGCCTAATACATCGCTGACTACCCACTAACAGGTGCTGTGATGAAGAGATAATCAGTATTATTCACTTCACCTGTCAGTGGTCATAACGTAATACATATATAAATATAGCAATTTTTCAAAGAAAAAAGAAAAACTGAAATATCACAAATGGTTATTGCAAGTCCATCAGCTATATACTAGCACTAGAACCACAGTAACCAGCCTGATGGCAAATGCTAAACTCTCTTTTCAAGCTATTTCAGTCTCAAACACACAAGTATGCAGGCCAGCGGAGACGTGCCTAGGGTACCATCAGCCGGACCGAGGAAACATACACACACACACAGATATGAGCACACACACACAAGACTAACTGTTCATTCCCATAATTTATTTCCCCCGATGACACCCCATACACACACACCTTCTAATCAAACATCTGGAAACTTTTCCCAGTCATTTCAATCACTCTCTCTATCCTCCCTCGCTCCATATCTTCCCGTGTGCGATTGAGCGAGCGTCTGTCAGCGTGCTGGCCGGGCTCTCCTGTCTGTCATCGCGGACGAAGGGCCTTTTATCAAATTCAGGCATTTAAACATGCCCTAAATAGTTTATATTGAAATGATTATGTTACAGAGGCAAGACGGGGCAGCTCCCTGCAATACACTCACTGAGGAGGGGAAAGAAAGTGTGAGAGAAATAAAGCGAAGACAACAGCGGAAAACATTTACACACACCCACATACATACATTTATTATAGCAGCGTGATCTCAATATAATGCACTTTTTTGTTTAGTCTGTGGTATAAGCGCAGAGTCGCCTGGGTTATTTCATAAGTGGCACTTGTGTCTTTTCTGTTATGTGCAACATTTACATCCCAATTACATATGAGGACAGGACACCTATCATTATCGTGCTTTCATCTGTGATTTCCTCCAAGGACTTTAATCTAACCCACATAGTATCAGATAAATAGTCTATTAAGACTATAAGGAGCCCCATATAAAATTAGATGCTGAGCTATTGACCCTGTTAAGGGTGTGTTCTATACCTCCAGCCAATCAGTTTTAAGTCAGAGGCGTCAGACCATAAACTCATACGCTGATGCCGATGATCAAACCAAGCTCTATAAACACTGCTTACTTACACTTGCTCCCTAACTGAACAGAGACGTCTAGAGTGTCAGATCTAGCGTTCACATCTAGAGTCTAATGTAACATCCTTGTTCTTATTTACTAAAGAGCTTGATTACATACTATTTTTACAGAGTTCACTAACAGGCAGTAATAAGTGGTCACTGGCACAGCACACCTGTGATAATTGACCCAAAAGTATGTGTGTGAGTGCATGAGTAAATGGCGTGTCAGTGAGCAGATCTAAGGCCTTGTGCTGGATTTATGAAGGCAGACCCTCAGGCGGGCCTAATTATTTGGGCGGGTCACAGCCAAACCAGACCAACATCCATCTTACAGTACGAACACAGAGATACACAAAACAACTCATGCTAACACAATACACCCCTTTAAATCCATCCGAATGAATCTCATAAAGTATTGGTTTAGGCCAGATTTACTAAACAGGGCAAATTAGCGTGAGAGCGCAATTCTAAAAACAGCGCATATGGGAGTGGAAAGTTCAGTGCGCGATCTACTGACGCAAATTAAAGAACACAGACGGATCATTTCCATAATGACAACACAATGTTGAGATTGAAAGGTTAAGGATTGAAAAAATTCATTTGAATACTCTCCTCCCATAAATGTTGTGTCTGAAAGGGAAACTCTTACAAGTGCATATGCAGTAAGATCAGCCGCAAAAATAACCCTTATCAGCGCTAGTTTTTCCACTGCGTGGCTTTAGTAAATCCTGACAGTAGTTTATTACGCCAAAAGAGGGTTTGCGCTGGCCCTGGCTGTGAGTAAATCTGGCCCTTTGATGTATGTTGACAACCTTTCTCAGTTGAAAAAAAAGTTTAAACCAGCTTAAAATGGTTTGCTGGACTTACCTGGTCTCTCAGTTGGTTTCAGCTACTTATCAGCTGGTCAGGCCGCTCAGCTAAACCGGGTAAGGACAAGCTTGTCCATGTTGGGACACCATCTTAAACAAGCTTAAAAACATGTAAACCAGCTCAGGCAGGTTTCAGCAGGGGTTTACTTTCTTTCAAGCAGGTATGGCAGTATTTTTCTGCATAATTACATAAATGAACATTTCTACTGTAAAGTATTGATGACTCATCTTGCACTGAGGGGCTGTATTACATTTTTTGCCCAATCAAATGCTTGCTTTCAGTAGCAGATCATGCTTTCGGCTGTGATGCAAACTAAAGCCACTTGGTTATTTATTAACAACAGCCCTGTTTCAAAAAAAGAAAGGTCTTTAGAGGTCTTGTAACCTCAGGATGGCGCTCTGCCTGTGTGTTTATATGTGCGTGTGTGGTTTTGTATGACAGCCTCACTAATCAAACAGTGGCTGGTTTTGTGGAGGCGTCTTGCTGTACGGCGCAGTTGGGGCTGTTTTACACACATACGTGCAACATTCTCTTCCTTCTTGAAGAAACGGTCACATGACCATGCCTCATCAGTATGGCAACCTCCCAAAAGCATAAAAAACTGCCAATTTCAGACACATTCTAGTGGAGTTAGCCACAGGTGCCCTTTCACACACCCGTTCGCTCCTTCGTCAAATTAAGGTAGAACAGGAAGCGATTAATCTCAAAGTGTGCAGGTCCCGGGACCGTAGTATGGTCAGTGAGTTCTTGAGTGTGTTTATTTAGAGAGAACCCACCATCATCCCGTGCCAAGATCGCTACGCGGCAGTTTTACTTTGAAACCCCTGGCCATTGACGTCAAAGCTGGAATTTCGGAAGGAGAAATGCTTCGCGGCCAAAGCAACAACAACAACACGGCCATCACCGACCCATTCCACACGGCAGGACAAACGGACGTAAAGCCAGTTGGTCTTGGCTTGGGATCACATACCCCCACACATCCGCCGATACCTGACCATTTTCAGCAAAAGAATTCATCTAATAACGTGTCTCCAATTTAATCCGAGCCTTGCAGTCTAAATACAGGAAATCTCAAATTGTTCCCTGACATTCAGAAGCACACAGAGGGAGGAAATCAGGACATGCTCCTTGCAACTTTAAACAAGTTGTACAAACAACACGCATCTACACTGACCTTTGCAGGTCTTGCCGTCGGGTTGAAGGGTGAAGCCCACCGGACAACTGCAGCGCACCCCGGTGGCCGTGTCCTTGCAGGTGCGATCGCAACCTCCATTGTTCACCGCACAGGTCTCTGGGTAAATAAACACACAGGATGGGACAGACAGAGGAAGTAAGGGAGCATAAACACAATTAGAAATCAATTTTCAACAGTTACTAAGCATTGTTTTGAGAGCTAGGCTTGACCGCAACTATTTTTTGGGAAAGGTGCATGTAAATAATGAATCCCAATGGATGCAGATGGTTTATCAGGAATCACTAATGCAGCACTTTGCCCTTGAACTTAGAAGATGACAAGGTTCGTGACGGACATAAAACAAATACTGCATGAAAAAAGGCTGGATTTTTAATTATTTTAGATAACACCATCCCTCTGCCTTTCCTTAAGCCAAAGACAAAGACTTCCTTGGCTACTTTTCTCAGTCAAAATGTAAAATAAAAAAGACAAACAAAAGGAAAGAGTTGTGCTTTTATATTTTTCCTAAGGATAAAGTTAATAGAAGGGAAATCAGAAAACGGACAGCGTTTCTGAAGGTGGAGGGTGGAAAGCGGAGGGTGAGCCGGTTAGTCTTGTCACATGAATGACTGTGGAAAGAAAGTAAACATAAATAGTTAAACTGGACAACATTGTGTTTTACTTGCATTCGGATGCACATGGGGCCAGAGATTGCTATGGAGGCATGAATATGAACATGTTTTGATTATTAAAACTTAAAATTTCAAATATTCAAAAATTACTCAGATGAGAGCTCCATCATAAGATGTGATGTCATCACACATTCATTGTGTTCAAATATGAAACATATTGGATTATTGATCATTTTAAGCAAAAAAACAGCCACATATTTGCACATGATAATTTAAAGTTTTGTGAGTAACCCCGCCCACTGTGAAACGCTCACTCCACTTAACTCTATCAAACATCCGATGTGTTCTGATTGGACCAGATTATATACCTGTAATCACACCTGGATATACACTGTCTGATTCTCCAGGTCACGTTTTGGGAGCCAAGATGTCCAATTGGGAACAACGGTCAAAGACCCACGGGCAATTTGGTTGAGGACACGCTACAAAAGCGTAGAAGATCTCCATCTTCAACAGGACGTTTTTTTTTCCCTGTGGGATGGGGGAGTAGGTGAAGTGGCATTCGGTTAATGATTTATTAAGCATGTCAAAGACCCTGTTATTAGAGTCTAATGCTATGGGCTTTTCTCGAACTGCTCCGAGAACAGCTGGACCATCTTTTGCCCAGGGACATGTATACATTGATAAAGTTAGCTGTGAACGACTGCACCAAATACCTACAGCAAAAGTTCTCGAAAAGGGGTGGGGTAACTCTAAATGGGCGTGGCTTTCTGACTGATGGATTTGTATGTTTGTACATCTCTCCACAACGAAAGATGAAGATTCCTCAGACATCATGATCGTGTTTCCCGGCTCCTTCTGGCGAACGGCCAGATAAAACTAAAAGCCCACAGATGACTGGAGAGATTTTGACTGAACGTCCCACTGCTGAAAAGAAGCCCTTCTTTGGGAGGTGGAGGAAACCACACAGACCTTCCACACATCGAGAGCTACGGTGCCTACAACAACTTTCAGATAAAGTGGTGAGTCCAGACTTGAGCGGCCGGTGCCGAGAGACAGCTGCCCAGTGGTGTGTGACGTTTATTTGGATCATGCTCCGGAGGTCAACGAATCAGAGATCAGCCCCTTTCCACATGTGCCCGACACATGGCAGTTTATTTAGATCGAATTCCTCCAATTCCCCCCTGCCGCTAAGTGACCACATTTTAAAAACACCTCATTGTGTTTGGTGTCTCGCTTTCTCTTCTTCTCTGGGTTTTCCATCATGCCTGGGTACAATAGCAGCTTTCTTCCTGACACCAAGTTTCCAGTTTAATATGTCAGAATCGGTCACATCCTGGTGCTGTTGGCCCCAGCTGTGACAGGAGGGCAGGATGAAGCGGGAACACCGAGTGTCAAATCTAGCGTTCTCCTGTGGCTCCTGTGTGATAGAACACAAACACTTGCACAAACACTCACATGCAAAGCCAAGCTACTTGTGTGAATCTGTCATAACGGGCCCATTTGTGCATTATGAGACTTGGAATATGATCTTAGACGGGTGAAATAATCTGGTCAGTGAGTGAGATGATGACATCACATGCGACTCTTCGCAACCTCCCCGTACAGCTCATGGTAAGATCTAGTGTGCGCACACGTCTAAAAGTGCTACAGTTGAAATATACTGTGTGTGCAGGGAAAAAATGAATGAAATCTCATTTCAAGGAGGGCAGCAAACTCAAACTGAAATGAGGTAGAAAAAGAGGAGAGTTAATATTTGGTCTTTCTTCAGTGCAGCTACTACAGGGAGGAGAGAGTAATTCATAAACCATAGACAGTATTTTAGAAATGATCAAAGAATCAAGGAAGGTGATAAAGGGTGAAAACTGGCTGCATCGTCAGGTTCCTGGGTGTACCTGAAATTGTCAAAAGCGATCAGTAGTAAGAGACGTATGAACTGAACATTGGACTGACTCTTTTTTAAACCTAATTCACATTGATAAGTTTGAATAGAGCGGTTTTTTCACTATGAAGTTATAATAATAATTTTAAAAGAATAATAATATGGCACTGTATTCTTTAGTCACAACCAAAATAAAACTAGCCCTCTATACCTCATAGTTCAAAAAAGGTGTCTGGTCTGTCCTCCCAAATACTTTACAAACAGTTTTTCTGTCATACGAAGGCAGATCTGTTGTCTGTCGGACAACATCTTGGCCTTGGTTCATGAATTCAAGGATAAATGGCTGATATATTTCGGAGGTTGGAGTCTGGGTGAGTTATCTTCTCTCTCTTAGGAGAGCTAACTGTAGCAGATGGACTGGAAACTAAAACTTTATTCTGCATTTCTGTTCCGCGCCCTGAAACGATCATTCCTCCATTAAAGACACATTAAAGTCAACGCAGAATCAAAATGGACCCTATGTACTTTCAGAATACATGTGCCTGCTCTTAATGTGAACGATTCTTTTTCAGTCAAGAAGCTTGTTTCCGCCATGGAATAAAACAAATTAGATAATTGCGACTTTTCTTACAATTCTGTCTTTTTTCCCTTTGCAATTGAAATTACACAATTAAACTCTGACTTTATATCATGCAATTCTGACTTTATAACATGCAATTGCAACTGTATATCACACAATTCAATTAAGACTTTATAATATGTAATTGTGATCTTGGGTACTATCGTACACCCGGCGCAATGCGATACCAGGTGCGACACAAGTGTTTTTTGCTAGTTTCAGCATGATGCAGTTATCATTTTTCTAGCAGAAGTGGATTCAGACACACCCTAAGCTTAGATCATTAAAATAGGGCCCATTAAATCACACAATTCTGAATTTTTTCTTTTGCAATTGCAAGTTTATATCATGCAATCCAATTGTGACGTTATATCACACAATTCTGACTTTATAACTTGCAATTCTATATGTTTATATCTTGCAATTTTGACTTTTTGATAATGCAATTGCTACTTTACATCAAGCAATTCTGAGGAAAAAAAGTCAGAAATGCAAGATTTAAAAAAAAATGCAATCATCTTTTTTTATTTTTTTATTCCATGGTGGAAACAAGCTTCCATAAGAAATACACCCATATAGGCAAAAGTCATTTTTTTCCAATGACAATCATTCGGAAGTAACAAAGTATAAAAAAAATTCAAGCAACATATAAATGATAAAAAAGAAAGAAAAACAAACATTTCCAATGGTGAGCAAATTTACAGACCCTAAGTTTATGGAGCGCAGATGACAGAAGGTAAATCTGGCAGGATGATAAATGTCAATGTTTAATTTTTAAGAAACATACTATTAATAGAGCGTAAAAAGGATGTCAGGCATCTTCTTCAGTGGTTCACCACAGCCCACAGCCTCCTATGATGTGGAACGGTCTGGACCAACCCTCATGTCATTCTTCCTCCATAAAATTATCTGGCCATTATTTGTTCAGTATTCAGCCCACAAATGTTCCTCCAGTTCAACTATAATCACTGTCTAAAACTGTCCAATTACGTCTAAAGCTGAAATATTCAACTGGAAAAGTGGGGATCGGCTTATTATCCAGTGTAGGGCAATCCAGTGTTGTTTTTGTTGCCGTCTTTGGAAATGGGAGTGAATGGAAGCGATCAGTTGTTAGTTGTGTTGTTTTTGTCAAAAAGAAGAGGCGGCGGCGTTGAAGACAGTTTAGGGAGAATGCAAAAAGAACCTTGTCATGTTTGAAGGGACATTTCTCTAATTTGTAGGAGGGTCAGGCACAGAAATATCGAACGAGTGACCTCAGGGGGAAGGGCAAAGGAAAGGAAAGGGAAGCAACTCAAACAAACTAAAGGACAGAAAGAAACGAGGGGGTAGAAGCACAAGCGCCATGGCAACACATATAGAAAGAGGAAGAAAAGAGTTACCCATAAGTAGACGACGTTTCACCCGCTTGTCCACATCAGCTACTGACGTGGTATTGAATTCAGAGCTCTCAATTGCAGCCTCATCTTTCTCTAAAACACAAGTGACAGGGGACAAACAGGGAGGAGTAGGTTAATGAGAAGCCCAATGTCCATCGCCCGCACAGACAGCCCCGCTACAGGCCGGCCCGCCTCTGGCGACACGTGGACGCCTGGACACGGGCTGCCTGACCACCTTGGCGTTTGAGCCCAAACCAAAGCCAAGAGGCGTAAAGCCACGAAGAAGCGCAAAAAAAACCCTGTTAGAGTGTTAATCACATGAACAAATAGATAAATAAAAGAATATCAAGATCTCCCGAAATAGAACATGGGGACATGGGAGGAGCTTAACAAAAGGGGGACAGGGATTGGATGGGAGCGGCTGAGACTGACAATAAGACGCTGTTTCCGTTGTAGTTCGTCTTCCATATCAAACAGCCACTTGTTTACCTCAGTAAGAGAGGACGAGCAGTGGAGTAGGGAGAGCGAGAGAGAGAGAGAGAGAGAGAGAGAGAGAGAGAGAGAGAGAGAGAGAGAGAGAGAGAGAGAGAGAGAGAGAGAGAGGAAAAGAAGAAGGGGAAGGATGGATACAAGTCAAAAGTCACAAACTGCATGATAATGAGATGACGACAAAACAGGACACAAAAAAAGGACACTCAGTGACAGAGATAGAGCTGAAAGGAAGATGACACGAGAAGGATGGAGGTCTCATGGTGGGGTCCATGAGAGGAAGGTTAGGGAGGGTGGATGAATGAATGACATAGTCTGGGGCAGCGCTGGTTGCCTGTTTGTCTATGGAACACATTACAACTGGCTTGGACAGTCGAGTCAATGCAGAAAACTACTTTCGGAGAGTAGGGAATTACCAGGCGAGTGTTGTGAGGAGTGTAATGGCTTCTGAGCATGCAGATACAAGCACAGAATTGGTGTTAGAGTGGAAGGGGCGGTGTTATGGGCCAAAAGGAGCAAAAAGGAGCCAATCCTGAATGGGTTGTAGGGCCAATCAGGATGTGGATGCTTGCCTTTAAGGGACAGTTCACCCAAAAATGACAGTTCTGTCATCACTTGCTCAACCTCAAGGCTCAAACCTCCTTTCTTAGATATTGAGCAGAATGTTCACGCTGCTTAAATGAAAGGGGACAGAGGCCGTCAAGCTCTAAGACGACAAAAGTGCACCATAAAAGGGACTTTTCTGAAGTCACATGGTAGCGGTTTAAGGAAAACTGCAAAATTACAATTTACATTCATTACAATATAGTGTGATACAATGCATCACACCAGGTTTAATGTCACTGACATGGTCAACATGTACTGATGTGCCATGTTTAAATGTACAAAGTCAAAACTGAGACTGGCAACTAGTTTTATGGTGCTTTTTTTGTCATTTCAGGGGCTTGATAGCATTTATCCCCATTTACTTTCATTGCATGGTCATGGAATAAAAAAAGCAGCATGAACAGTCTTCCTAAAATCTCCTTTTGTGTTAGACAAAGGAAAGTCAAACAGGGTTCGAATTACATGATGGCAAGTAAATCTTGTTTTTATATTTGGGTAAACACTCCCTTTAAGATCTGGCACTGAAAGTCTGTTTGTCCTGCCCTCTTTAGTCACAGATCAGAGGATGCTAAAATAACACTGAATGTGCATGTTTACAGAAATCTGTCTGTACTATTTGTGTGTTTATGATTTGCATGTATACAGACTTGACTCTGACTGGCCTCTTTAGAGGACTCCACCAATCAGAGGTTGGAGTGAGTGTGATGTCACAAACAAATTAAATAAATAAATAAGCAAAGGACAAAATAATCAATAATCCACTACCTCTACTGTGACTACAGTAACCATAAAAAGAACAGGGGTTACTATTAATGTTTTTAACCAATAACGAAGGAAAAACAATTAAATAGAAAGATATTTGACACGGACAAAATCATGCAGGCGAATGAAAGCGCGTGCGTTAGTGTGAGAGCAAAAGAAGATGAAAACATGCAACTGGCATAGGGAGGAGAGAGGGACGCTCTAAATGAAAAAAGAGTGAGAGATGATTGTGGAGTGGAGGTCAGTTTTGCGTTGTTTAGTGACTCTTTATTCAGGGTTGCAGATGGGGTTCATGCTTGTTGTGGGGAACGAGGACGGGAAGATATCATTGGCTGGCTGATTTCAGAGAGGTCAGGCAGGGGGCGGGACTGGTGTACAGATTGGCTGGTCAGAGGGGATGCTGTTTTCTGATTGGTGGGGGGCTCTACCGCTGATCAGGCTGCAATTGAGAGGTGTGTTTAACCCGTTTTACCCTTTCTTTCTTGCATTCGTTAGTAGATTTGCTTATAAACCACTTTATTCCAGTCAGAATCACTCTTTAAATCGCAGACAAGACAGGCAATCAGTAACTTTCACCAGAGAAGCAGGAGGAAGAGCAGGGAGCCCATGAGACACGCCACACACAGGAGCGAAAGGGGGATTCCTAAAGGAGCGCTAAACAGAGGGAAAGACCAGACCCACACAGCACAGCTAAACACACAGACCACAGCGAGGGTCCAGAGAGACAGAGAGAGAGGAGGAAGAAAGGAGGAGGGAGACAGGGATGGGGTGGGAGCAGTCTCTACACTCCTCATCTGGTCCCCGCGGCCGTTTGGTGTCGCTCCGTGGAGGCTGGAAAGGAAGAATTGATTGAGTTTGACGGGAGAGAGTATGGCTCCGGGCTCTAAGCTGCCAGAGAGAGACGAACCAATCCAGTGTACGGCAATCAGCAGGTACAACAAAACAAACGTTTGCGTTTATGTTTCTGTGATCAATGGAAATGTGTGTGTACAGTGTCAGTTGGCAGTGTAACACAAAACATGATTGGTCAGGACACAATCATACAAAATAAAGCTGCTTAACAGTTTCATATTCGTTTGAATGATGGTAAATGCTAACTATTTAGAGGGATAGTTCACCCCCCAAAACATCTATATTGTGTCATCATTTACTCACACTCTAAACTAAAGAAAACTAAAAAAGATATTTCGAAAAAAATGTTCTCGTACAATAAAAGCCAATGGGGTCCCAAACTAAAACATCCCTAAAAATATCATACAGGTTTGTAATGACATAATGGTGAGTAAATTAGACAATTTTCATTTTTGGACAGAGAACTACCCCTTTAAATGTGTACTTTAAAACATCTTGCACAAAATCTACAGTAGTAGACAATTTTTTTATATATTGAGTTCGTCTTATGTGGTTGTACATTAAAGATAAAACAGAAGCATAATAAAAAAATAAAATAAAAAAGTGGGTCTACTTCCTGTTATTGGACATTGTAAATTGTGGACAAATCAACCACATATGACTATAAATAATGACCATTTGCATCCATGCCACTAATTGCAAAAGGACTGACAGATTGGCACAACATTAGAAAAGTACCCAAAAACCACTAGCATAGTTACATATCTTGTTTACTTGTGTACTTGCATTATCCAAAATGTTTCCAACAATGTTTTAAATGATTAAAAAAAGTTTAACGTCTCGTGTCATTGCGTCAGCTGTCAATGGCCCTGTCCACATTATCCTCAGTTTACTCTTTTATTTCCGTAGAAAATATGCCAACACAGTGAGGAAGTAGTAGTTGTAGCTTCTAGCACGCCACTTTTGTCGTTTCATCATGGACCAGGATTATTCATTATAGTTTGCAGTAGGTTCTGTCGCCAATGATAACTCCAAAAATCGTCAAACGTATTGGGGTAATTCGGATGACCCAAGAAGAGTTTGGGACCAGAGGAGAAATAAAACAAGGATCAGTATCGTGTGGCATTTCCTAGATGGAGTGAGCTTCCAGCTAACTTCGACTAGACAGACACACCGATCTTGCATGCGTTTTATTAACCGAGCAACTCTTTGGATAACTTTAAATAAGCAGAAAATATTCAATCGGCAATGGAGGTGAAGACGCAACTCCCGTCATTCCACGCCTCTTCACGGTGTCATCAAGCCTTTAAATATCAAGCGTATAGCATCAGTTCTGGCAGTTCAACCAGCAGCTATCGCGTATTTCCAGAGCTCATTTGCCCTCCGCCACCCCCAGCTCCTCTTGAATCAGACTAAATTCCTGAATTATTTTGTACAATTAATATCAACATTAATGATATCTGCTGTACATCATGTTGGTTCTGTTCTAGTAACTCTAAGTGGGTTATTGCTGCTCTCCCTGCTCTTATCCATGCAAGGCTCAACCCATGCTGAGTTCTTGCCCAGAACAGAACCATCCCGGCAATCCAAGCGATATGCTAATAGTCAGTCAATCATCTTTGACGATAGTGGTCCTGACAGAAATACTTCTGACGTCACTACATCCACTGGAATATCTTGGCCTGGGTACAGTCCCTGACAAAAGTCTTGTCGCTTATCTATTTTCTAGAAATACCTGATATTAACCTGACTTTTAATTAATTAATTGGTGTTAGAAATAGCTCATATGAAAAGCTAAAACCCTCCCAAATGATGTTTAATGCACTGAAATAAATAATTTTCATAGAAAAAATATTTATCATTTAATCAAGACAGAAAGGTAAAATTTTGGCAAGACAAAAGTTTCGCCTATACAGAAAAGGAACAAATTTACTGCAAATACAAAAATATGTCAGCAAATTAAGTTGTGGTGCTGTGAGATCCAAATTTAATATCTTGTATGACTTCCATGAGCTTGAAGGACTGCATCCATGCGGTTTGGCAAGGATTCATACAATTTATTGATGAAGTCATCAGGAATAGCTAAGAAAGCAGTCTTGCATGCCTCCCAGAGTTCATCAATATTCTTTGGTTTCGTCTTCCATGCGTCCTCTTTCATCCTACCCCACATATGCTCAATGATGTTCATGTCTGGTGACTGGGCTGGCCAATCCTGGAGCATTTTGATCTTCTTCGCCTTGAGGAACTTTGATGTGGAGATGGAAGTATGCGATGGAGCACCGTCCTGCTGCAGAATTTGGCCTCTTTTATGGTTGGGAATATAAGAGGTAGCTAAGATTTCTTGGTATTTTAGACTATTGATGTTGCCTTCCATCCTGCAGATCTCGCACACCCCCATACTGGATGTAACCCCAGACCATGATTTTTCCGCCACCAAACTTCACTGTTTTCTGGGTGAATCTCGGATCCATTCTGGCTCCAGTAGGTCTCCTGCAATATTTGCGGCGACTGTGGTGTAATTCAATAGAAGATTCATCTGAAAAATCCACCTTCTGCCACTTTTCCAGCGTCCATCCTTTTAGCAGGCTGTGGGCCTTGGCAAATGCCACACGGTTTTTCAATTGTCTTTTGTTTAGTGCTGGCTTCTGGGCACTGATTCGACCATGGAGGCCATTTCGAGACAGAATCCGATAAACTGTTCTGGGTGACACAGGGACTTCAGGTGACCAGGTCTCGTGGAGCTCTGCTGCAGTGGAAAATGGCCTTGGATTTTCGAGCCAACAAACGTTCCTCTCGAGCAGTTGTCTTGCGGGGTCTGCCTGACCTGGGCTTGTCAAAAACGTCTCCAGTCTCTTCAAATCTTTTTTTTATCCTCTGTACTTGACGCTGAGACACATTGAAGGGGTCTGCCACATTAGCAGTGGATCTGGTCTTTAGCCTCTTGATAATCAAAACTTTAGTCTCAGGGTGAATCTTAGGCATGTTTGCAGAGGTCTAGTTGCAGTTGATGTGAAGGTCTAGTTTACTGGGGTTCTTTTTATACACACTTGAGACCTAATTGATCCATTATTAGTCACAGGTGAAGCTCATATGACAAGGTGACAACACTTATGTCTTTGCAAAAATTGACTCAATGGGCTTTACCAAGCTGTGAATATTAGAATACTTTTTGAAAGTTTCGTTTTTCACTGAAACATTATCACAAAAGCTGGTGGGATTAAAATGAGCCATTTCTTGTAAAAATATCTTGATTAGAAATATATTTCAGCGGCACTTTAGGTCAATTTGTACACAAGCGACAAGACTTTTGTCAGGGACTGTATGAGGATCCGATTGGCCTCACTGCAGTGCAGTAAAATGCATGTATGTTTCCTTTGCGCTTCATATGACTGATGACCCTTCACTGGCTCACAAGCCCATATGAGCCCACTAAACCCACCTGCCAACTACAAAGTCTCTATCCCCGCATTTACGACGTTTCAGTCCCAGCTCATGTGCGAACACTCTGTCTGGAAGGTTTAATGCTCACACACACCTTGAGAAATGAGGCTAACTGATGTAAATGTTAAACTCGGGGTGTATACGGTCTTGGAAAGAAAACAGAAAGAAACTTTGTATCGGCTAATTATGTGGTAGCTGGCCTTTAGTTTGAGGAGTTTGAGGAGACAGCAAAGACTCATGAGAGCCAAATGACGTTAAAAAAAAAGATGCTCTTTGGAAGGTTTTTCTTACTCAAGCGCACATGCTGGCATAACAACTTAAAAAGCCTGTCAAATATTACAGAGGCCATGAGGTTCACCCTAAGAAAAAAAAGCATAAAAACGAAACTTACCTGCAGCGGGTCATTTGTCTTCCCGAATTTCAAAAAGAAAGAGTTGAGAAAGAAAGAAAACCCCTTTTCTTCTTCATTTCTGAAGTATTGCCCCTGGATGCAGACGTACCCGCATGGCGTATAAAGTTTTCCCTTTCGGCAAATATGGCAGAAATCCATGGGCCGACTGGTTGGCTTTTCCACCATTATCAGGATGATGAATGTGTTTTGCACACGGAGAGTTCAGCGATGAAATTTCCATCATCAAGCACATCTTCCCAAACTGACACAAGTACACACATCTCTCTCTCACCCAACCCACCCTTTTCTCCGGCTTATGCACTTTTGCAAGAGCAAAGATACATCATAAGTCTCATTTTCTGCTCTAATAGTCACATGGAGCCGCGCGTGTGTGAGAGAATGAGAGCGTGAAAGCCAGAAGAGAAGATGAATGACCAAATTAGCCGTGTCGCTCGCTGAGTGTCAAAACTAATGGGCTTTTCCATCATTGAATTAGCCACTAACTGCTAAAGCAAGCACTGGAAATGACCGAGCATCCCTGAACCGCAAGGGTTTGATGCTTTCATGGGTGGGGATTTACAGATGAGAAACATGAGGAGAGTCTTCTGTTCACGCCATTGTCACTGACGTCAAACCTGTCATATTTGAATGTATGGAAATGCGAATAAATTTTTGTAGCCCTTCATTATTTTAGACAAAATATTCACTGCTCGTTTCCACATAATGAAAGTGAATTGCACCAGGGGCTGTCAAGCTGCGAAACTATGCAAAAAAGCAGGGGTGCACAGATAATAAAAGTCTTGCCAATACTAAAAAGTAAAGCACGTAAAGCAAAAGGTGAACGTTTTATGACAGCAAAGGTAATCTCAATGTAAATATAGGCAGAAATGTGCATGCACAATTAAATATAATAAGTAATATATACAATATACCATGCATCCCTAAAAAAAGCTAATCTCATTTGCATTTGTGTGCATTCAAATATGGAGCGTACTTAAAATCACATCAGATTTATTTGTGAACACAAATGAGATTTCAAGACTATATTTATGGCGCTATTCTGCTTCCACTAATTCTCATTGTATGGAAAAGAGACGTGCAAATCTCCTTTCATGTTCAACGGAAGACCGAAAGTCATACGGGTTTGGCACAATATGAAGGTGAGTAAATGATGACAGAATTTTCATCTTTGTGCGAACTATCCCTTTAAAGTTTTGTTTCACGAGTGGAGGACGCTACAATTGACATGCGTATGTTTATATATCCCCGGACCACAAGGAAGCAGTTCGTTCCTGGATGCCACATGGGCTGGGGTGTGGGGTGTTCAACTCTGAGACGTGAGAGAACCCAATGCACTCTCTCACCGCAGCGTACCGGGACCCTCAGAGCGGAAGCCGTGATATGGACCATTCGACCGGCCTACAAAAACTTCTTCAATAAACATTCTGTCCAATCTGTCAGAAACAGCCCTGCGCTGAAGCTCACTCGGCTCGCACTCACTGTGTAAATATGACAAGGCTGAGGTTTCCTTGAAGAACTAGAAAGGCTAAACGTACTGTACATAAACGACCATGCAGCGTGTGGGTGTATGAGAGAGCGTGACTTACCAATGCAGGTCTTGCTGTCCGAATGCAGGGCATATTTCTGATGACATCCACACACGGGCCCCACGTCGGTGTCATCGCACGTGTGTTGGCAACCACCATTTCCATAGTTACATGTCACTGGCAACACACAAGAACTGTGAGGAGGGCTAAAAGGAAAAGTGTTCCACCACGGACACCTCTTTAATCAAAGTACACGTATACACTTCGGTCATGGACAGATGGGAAACAAAAAAATGTGAAATAAAATGTATATAATATAGAACCTTGTGTAGTATAGCAAGATAAATAGACTGAACAGAGGACAAAACAGATCCAATATCTTTTGTGGGTGTCAACAGCCTTTGGTTGGACAAAGAGACTGTCTAGCTATTCCATCCACATCTAATGCATTGTGCAATACTTTGTCGAATAGGGATTTTAAGGACTTTGGTCCACAATTTTCCCACTAGTATTAAAAATAGAAGAATGACGAATCGTAGATGAAAGTTCTCCAGATGTTCAGGCCAGAGCCACAGCACCATAACTTATAGGTCCTAGACAGATCGGTGGCTAAGGTGGTTTGTTTAAGGAGAGATCAGTATTAGAGGACAGACTAAAATCAATCTGTAAACTTGTTGTTTAGCTTTGATGCCACCAGCCATTTTTCTTTGAGATGGATATTCAGAAGCCACTTGTGGCCATAAGGAAAAACGAAGGGATACCACTTGAAAAGAAGTGTCATTAACTTGAATGAGATCAATACATACACGATGACATTATAATTTGTAGCTACATCAATTATAATTATGTGGTATAATGTACATCAAATCATTTTTTACTTTACTAAAAAGTTTTACACCTGATGAAATAAAGAGTATTTCTGACAAACAATTTAAAATGATGTACGGTCACATCCAGACATGTCAGTGGACATCTCTACAATGATCGATAAAATCGATTACTTTTGTATATGTGTTTAATATGATATATATTCTGGTTAGGGGTTTCATAATATATATTTTAGGAGTCTGAGAGATAGAGGGAGCAATGATATATTATTATGATTAAGTTGGTACATACATTTGCAGTCACGTTGATTTTCCTCCAGCTCAAATCCTGGACGGCACTCACACGCCACACCGCCTTTGGGAGTCTCTCTGCAGATATGGGCACAGCCATGCTCCTTATTCATACAGTTCATCCCATCTACCAAAAGAAAGACAGGGAGAAAGAGAGAAACCTGAGTTACAGTCATGTAATCTCTCATTACAAACACTCCTCTGACAGGCTCCTGGAGATGAGCGTGTGATTTTTATGAGTGGTGTAAATTAGTTTAATGTTTCTGCCACAGGACCTTTTTTCACACGGAGAACAACACTGACACCGGCTGACCTGTGGAAGCACACACAAAGACTCTCTCCACGGACAACATGCTCAGCAAACATCTACAATTCTTTTCTCCTCTTTCATTTTTCCCTATTTTCTTCTGAGATTGCAAAATATCTCCTCCTGTTTCACCCACAGGAATAATTCACCCACGAATGAAGAAAATTCTGTCATCGTTTACTCATCCTCATATCGTTCCAAACCCACATGGCTTTCTCACGTCCAGGGAGGACAAAAAGTGAAATTATGAAATACGTACTGATCGATTTCTTTCAAGTGCGATCATCATTATTATTATAATTATTATTTCTCAAATTAAACATTATAATAATTAAATTTCAAACTAGAGATTTCACGCTGTAAATAAGAAGAAAAAAACATACACAGAACAGCAATTAACAGCAAAAACACAAGACGCAGAAGGCAGTGAACCATATGTAATCTGGAGGCTATGTAATGTGCAATCTAATGGGATGTGAGACAAACTAAACTATCAAATAACACTTCAAATAAATGTTTTCCGAAGATGGTCATTTTAGGTATTTTTAATCACGCTTATGTTAGTTAAATTGTTTGTTCTTGAAGAACGTTTGGTTTTATTCTTATTATTCTTGGTTTTATTCTTATTTTATTCTTATATATAGTTATTTGATGCTTTAGAAACAGGGGTTACACTGTAAAAAAATGTGGTTGTTTTTTGTTGGTTTAACTTAAAAAAGTAAGTAACCTGGTTGCCTTAAAATTTTGAGTTTATTGAAATTAAAAACTTGAGTTGATACAATGAAGGAAATTTGTTTAATAAATAGAAACTCAAAATATTTTTGTATCTGAACCACATAAAAAATATGATAAATCATGAAAATAGCACTATTTGGCATGTTTCACTGCATCATCAGAAATAAAACACACACAATTACCCAATATGCTTACAAAATCTTTTAATAATATTTAAATAAAGGTCGTCGAATCTCAAATAATCTTATTTGTATTAACTTTTTTCTAAATAATTTTTTACAGTGTATGATTGACGTCTGAGATTGGCGGCTTCTCTGATTAAAGTAGTCACTGAGGCACCAACAGACTTTTTTTTGGGGGGGGGGGGGGAGATTTCAGCTTCAACTTTATTGTTTACACTTACATAACTGTTTATTTCACACTGACATAATGAGTTGTTCTGCAGTAAACTACTAACTGATTCTGCGTAAGAGTGTCGAGGCTCCACTTCATGCTCACTACTGCGCAGACATATTGGGACAATGGCAGCTTGAATGAAAGAGAGTGAAGGTGCGTCGTCCATCTTTTTTTTACTGTCAATGCTCCAGACACAATGGTCCATTCGCTTTCTTGGAACAATCAGCATGCCATCACTCTAAAAATCAATGATGCCACAACATGCCGCATTTTATATGATATATAGATTTAAATTCCCAAAGAAATGGGATAACCTTTCAAAGTTGAGAATGTGTTGGTTTGTGTTTTTATATGTATTAACTCGATACTACAGATTTTTATTTTGGTACTTGTTAATGTTTTGACCTTTACTATGGTAACTTTTTAATGCTGTGTTAGCTAATGCCTCCTTCTTGTATTTTGTCAGTTTAGCAAATCATCTGCTGACATCTATTGCAGATATTGATATTCATACATGCATCTAATGACACTCAACTTGTCAGAGTCAAACTTGGCTTTGACCGTTCAAAGGCAGACGGCTTACGTATAGCATCTCATATAGAAACAGCCGCTAATGATGAGTCTATCTAGTGGAACAACAAAAAGTGTAAGTGTCAAGAGATGCGCTTCTGAACTTCTTTTAACTTAAGCGAAGCAATTTAAGAATGTTACACGTCTATCTAACTTGGTTTATATTGTAAAATAGCGTAAAAGTAGTGCAGTGGGATGGAAAAAAGCGTGTTATGTGTGAACAGTCCCTAAATGTATTATAAAAGTGATCTTGTGCACTTTATTCCAAATCTTCTGAATGTGAAAACAGACTAAAATGCAAGTCATTACTCTCATAAATCAAGCATTGTATCATGAATGAACAGTTCTAATGTCAACGAGTCGGCTGATCCAGTTTAAGAATCAGAAGATTTATTTCTTCAGTTCATCTCAAGGCTCAAATTTGATCATATGGACTGCTTTTATTTTTGTGGTGATTTTATTGTGATTTTATTCTTTTTTCTCTGATCTTATAAGTAGATTATAACAGTTATCCAACACAGCATCTCTCAGCATCCAGAGTGAATCCTCCAAGTTTCCTAAACAAAATGATAACATAAAAGCCTGGAATAAAAGAGGCAGACTGACAGAAAGGAGCTGTTGGGCTTCTCTAATGGACATCCTCCTCATCTTCAGGCCAAACAATGAGCAAAGAATGTGTATGTACACAAAAGCAAGTCTCCGTGGAAACATGGCGGGTTCTTGCATCTCTGCCCCCTCTGTAGCCTCTTCAGAAGCGCTAAGTGCTCTCAGGACGGAGCTTAAAGTGGGCTGCTTTTCTGTAGGCGTCCCAGAGGACACCTTGATGTTCCTAATTAACATGGACTCTGGAGAGGTCATCAAACCTTTAAACGACAAAGAGATCTGCCACATTTCTCACCCGACAGTGTGAGTGTGTGAAGTACTATGAAACACCATTACTCTAGGTCAGTGATTGGCAGACTAATATAGTGTGAGACTAGATCGGGCTGCAGAGCGTTCGGAGGGGTTTTAACTAGAGGTGTTGGAGATCAAATAAGACCTTCTGCCCGGCTAAAGTTTTAAACATCCCATACAGCTGTCACGAGAACACAGACAGGAAAGGAAACAAAATATTGACCCCTTTCACCTCAGACTGTCATTCCTTCATTTGTGTATTTCCACAGCAGCACTCAGGAAAAATGTGAGAGAAAATGGCAATTATGGAAAATTTTAAGTAAGTGCTTCTGAGAGAGAAAGACAGCAGGCTCATGCACATACCTGTGTTTAATATCAGTATACACTCTGTGTTACCCATAAACCCACCACTTAAAATAAGTGCTCTGAAAGCCCCAAATGCAATGTCAAAAGAGAAGCCACCTTTTAAAGTCTGAGGTATAGTAATTTATACACCAATTACAGTACAGCTTAACCCGGCGTTTCTTCTGGCCCGACAAAACAGTCTCAGATGTCCATAGATGGAGAGAATAGGATGGAATCTGTCTTTGTAGCTCTGAATGTCAACGTAACGTGAATACATTTGAAATAAAGACCTCTGACAACTCTTTATAAGGGTGGAATACTTTTGTTTTAGCCTAGTTGCCTAAAATATGATTTAGCTTGCTTCTGACGTGTAAGCTGTTAGCATCTGCATTCAAAGGGGTCAATGGTTTCTGGCTGCGTTCAGCACCTAGAGCCTTCTGAAACATCCCAAAATCATTTTCCATGGCATATTTCGAACTACACTGGAGGAGAAAACTTCTCATTTCATATGCAAAAAGAGCATTTACATTTTAAAGGCATGGCATGTTTAAAAAAATAAACATTTAAAAATGTTCTAAAGCTTCAAATTCTAAAGAGCAGAGAAAGGGTTGAAAAAATTAATTATTTATTAATTCATTAATTATGAAGCCGATATAGCTGATGGAAACGGCAATTATCTTTTTCAGTTTACCTTTGCATATAAATTGCATGTCAATATTTCAAAAGTCGCGGAAAAAACTAATTTGGAAACACTTTTTGTCGAGAAAAAGAGCTTCAACGCAAATAAATGTGGTGTCACATGACAGAATTAGCCTATAGCGTCCACATTCGTGGCATTGCTCCCGTTAAGGCAGTGTTTCTCTGTAGTTCAAATGTGCATTAAGTCTATTACATTAATACTCGTATTCATAAATTGTATATTCAGTTATTTTATTACTATTGATTAGAGTAAGACGTGTTGCCTCTCACAACATCATTCATCCTTATTTTTGTAATCACGATGTCGTGGGCAGGATCTGGCTAATTGACAAGTGAAAATCACCCACATGATAAATAGGCTACAATATGTAAAATATTTTTAATCTCAAAACAAATGAGAAAAATTTAAGTGGGTTAAATACAAAAAGCTCTAAATACATGTTTGAACTGTTAAGACGGCAGCTCTATAGACCATTTAAAAGAGCTAAATATAGGCTACACAAAAAAAAGGTTAAAGCTGCATTTGATGTTTTTGATCGATTTGATGCTATTGGACTCTGAAACCAGAAGGAATATCTATTTTTTTGGTTTCAATGACCTGAATATATGAGGTCTCGGCCACGTCAAACCGCAACCGGCTTGACTGCACGTTTAAGGCATATTGATGCTATATGAACAAACATTTTACTGTACAAATCTTTTTTTGGATACAGGAGAAATGAGCACTGTGTCCAAACCCATGGGCTTTTTCACACAAATGCAGTTACACTTCGCCGTGACCTTATGATTAATATTGTTCTTATTAAGTAATAACTATTATTCATGAAAATAGTAGGCAGTAAACTGTCGAATTTGAATTGTCTCCCTCTCAAATATTTGGAAAGATGCAATATAATTTAAGATATACGCAAAATTCTGTATGGAAACGACATCAGGGCAGACTTTTTTAGCGATACAACAAAACTTTTGCAACTGCGTTTTTTAGGGATAACGTCGTCATGCACACAATTGTATTGTAAAAGGCCGATTGGATGGAGACAGGACAGCAAATTTCGCAATCTCTTTCGTAAATTTTTTTACGCATTTTCACTTTGTCGATAAAAATATGTGGACAAAGTGGATGGAAACTTGGGTAATGACACCTGTAATAATGATGCAACTGTTCTCCAAGGTTACAGTAAAATCGTGGTTACTAGCACATGTGGCAAAGTTTCACAAGTCTGTCGTTTTATGCAACAAATGAATTTCAGTAAAAACCAATTACCTATATACAAGCACACATACACAAACACGACCACAGGCCCTTTTTCCCCCCATCTCTTGTAAATGCCATTTTAATTGAAATCTGTCAGACTTTCAATCTCTCTCCAAATGCACAATGCTATAGGTACTAAGCCATGAATTTCAATGAGGCTCTTTTTTCACCAGCATCCATTGATGTCCTTCAACTGAAAACAGCCTTTTCCAAAAAGCCCTCCCCAATCTCTTCTCCAAACACAAGCTTTCTTAACAGCTCGTCACACACACACACACACACACACACACACACACACACTCAAGCTTATTAATTACGGTTAACATTAAAGTGGGCCTTTTTCTGGAACCTTCCCCGGCTAACCCAGTGACCCTTGATGATGTCAGTGTGACTGGAGACAGTATTTCTGTTCTCTCTCCACTTCTGTCTCAACCTGAAGCTTTACAAAGAGCTGCTGATCATGCACTGAAGCAAACATACACACTTTAGTCTTTACGCCTTGATTCTGACATAATGCAGCTGTTTTCTTCAGTGAGGAAAGAGTCAGATAGCAAAAGTGGGAGAAAGATAATCGGAGAGAAAAAAAAAAACACACAGCTGGACGTGGATCAGGACACCTCTAATTTCGTAGACTTCTACCAACCCGGGATGGACTGGAACAAAAAATACAGCCTATGATCTGTACCAGTCCATAGCCAGCTATTGAAATGTTATTTAATGCTGTCAAATCAATTAATCACGATTAATCACTTAAAAAAATAAAGTTTCTGTTAACATAATATATGTGTGTGTACTCAAAAAAATGATTCTAGCTGTTTGCTCAGTTTATTTAAATAAAAAAAGCTGAAACTACACAAATCTTTAGTTTTAGTTTTTACTTAAGTATCATTTTACTTGATTTTATTAGGTTAAATGAAAAAAAATGTGTTAAATGTTAAGTTAACCTAAACCATTTGTGTTGAGACTACATGAATTATTTATTTTCCGCTGACTGAACTGGGCAGTGTATTTCTATTTCCCAGCATGCTTTGCATATGGATGCCTCAGGAGAGTAAATGTTGAAATGAAGTGCTGTTCAATATGTTTTTAGTGAAAGGAAAGACCTGTTAATGTTATATTTGACAGTTATATTTGACATTTAAAAGTATGGGTTATGTTGGGTTAATTTTTTTTGAGGTTACCATTATTGTGAAGTGTAGACCTTGTGGTTCAGCTGTGCTGTTCTCAACAAGCTGAAACTGTGCTAATGCCAGTGACAAGAAATGCTTTACTTCATCATTACTTGCATGTCACATTTAACAATTGATCAAGTGTTGTTGACTAATAGTTTTTAAAGAAATAAAGAAAACTAATTCATGTGACGCAGTTCCCATAGAATAAATATGGCCAATAGTTCTTTCCCTCTCTATCCTACTTTATCTAGTTGGAATGACATGATTTTTTTAGTAGTTTTGACTAAAGTATTTTAAGTTAATACAACAAGATTAAAACAAATTTGTGTAGTTGAGCTGACACTATTAAATTAAGCTGTGACCAACCATAGTAATTAAGTTGAATCAACCTTAATAAATTAAGTTGACCCAATGTAAGTATATTAAATTGGAATAACAGAATTGCATAATGCTGAAATAAAGCAAGATTATCATGTGGAAATACTTTCCATGATTTTTTTATGTTCAATCAAAGAGTCATTTTTTTGAGTTTAGTACTGTATAATTATTATGTACATATAAATACACACACATGCATGTATATATTTAAGAAAAAAAGTTATATTTATATATAAAACATTTTTAATGCTGTCAAACAATGTACATTTGAATACACACGCACATTCATGTATATATTTAAGAAATATTTGCATTTATATATTGTATATTTAAATAAATTATATATAAATATAAAAAATTCTTAAATGTATACATACATATATATATTACATAATTAATATATATTAATCGTTTGAATATTTATATGTAATATAAATTATATAAATGTATGTACCGTATATACATGTAAATTTTTTCTTAAATATATACATGAATGTGTATGTATTTTATATATATAATAATTATGCAAAGTACACACACACATTATGTATGTTACAAATTTTTATTTTGTGTATACGATTAATCGTGATTAATTGATTTGACAGCACTAATATTTATATATTAGATATATTTTAGTTAAACAATATACTACAATAATGATTGCATTATATTTTTATAAAACGTTAAATAACCGCTTTTTGAATTAATGAACAAACAAACGGGGTCAGGTGGTCAAAAAGTAAGATATGAAAATCGAGGATTTTATAAATGATTCTTCAATTGATCTGCTTCACAAAACCAAAGACAAAATATACTGTATAATACACAAACTAAACTGATCCAGTATTTTTATGGTGCTTTTGCCACTTTTTAGAAGACTTGAGTCCTATTAAATGAGTCAACTTCAGAACATTTTCTTCCTTTAAATCTTTGTATATTTGCTTTGTATATTTAAACAAGTTTTGACAGCTGGCCCTCAAGTCAAGGGAAAAGTTCCGGTTCTCCTTATAGCCAGTCCATCCCTCTTACCAACATGACTCCACCTGCTACATCTCATAACTATAAGGGAAAAGACAGAGAGAAAACTATCAAAACAGAGCAAAAGAGGAAACGAGCAGCTCATGAAGGTTACTTCACCTCAAAAGCTAATATTTAATCACAGTATTTATAACCAGCGGAAGACGGTGGGCAAAACCTTCAGTGCCCACTTGCTGTCAGCACCTCAGCAGTATATGTGCATGTGTTTGTAAATGAGTGTGTGTGTGTTAGGTACAGTTCAATCAAAGTGCTTCCACCCTAAAACCAACCCAGAGAAAGTTTCAGCCATGGGAGGACTGAAATAGTTGCTCCAACATACTACTCAAAACAAAATTTTAAGGAGTCATTCACAATTTTCATGTAAAAAAAACATCATCACTAGGACTACAAGCACAAATACGCACATGCTCGTGCCCTTTGACCTCTGTAGTGACCCTGCAGGATTCCACCATCAGAGCAGGATGTTTGCTGGGGACTCGGGACAGGAGCGGGTGGCCGTGTGTGAGTGAAAGGTCTAAGATGCTACTTACATGTCTACACACACACACACACACACACGTTTTTTTTTTATCTTTACGTAGACTTTTCATAGACGTAATGGCTTTTATACTGTACAACCTGTATACTCTATCTCCCTAACCCTACCCCTAAACCAACCCATCACACAAAACTTTCTGCATTTTGGTATGATTTATATGTTTTCCTCCCAGACCAAATGGCCCCACAATGTCATAATTTTACTATCTTTGTGGGGACGTTTGGTCCTTTCAGTGTAGGATAAACACACACACACACACACACACACACACACACACACACACACACACACACACACACACACACACACACACACACACACACACACACACACACACACACACACACACACACACACACACACACACACACACACACACACACGTCTGGTTTACTATTTTTGTGGGGACTCTCAGAGAGCTTATTTCCTCATTTTAGGTCCCCACAGTAACACGAGTCGCTATAAGTCAATGTGCATTCAGGTTTCTATCCCACCGGGATAAAGGTGTATGTGGACAGTGGCTTCATTTTACCCACTTCCTTTCCTCACAAAATCCAAATAAACACATTTACCACCTAACGTTCAATCAGCAATGTTTATCTTTACTGTTTTGTCTCTCTTTATCCCACCATTTCTGCTGTTATCCTTCACAGGACCATTTGTTCGCCCATGGCGTTCAGGTCTGAAAACCAGGCGTGTTCAGGGCCATTGTTGGCGTTGCTATTTTGAGGCAACTGAAAACTGAGCCACTGACCAACAAAAACCTGGTCTAAAGTCAATAGTGACTTTAGTAGTACACTTTAATACTACTTTAGTCAATAGTCAATAGTATTTTGTGTTATTTAAAGGGCACGTTAGTAATATGCGCCTATAGGCGGGTGAACAATGGACATACACTCTGCTTATTACACACAGGGCACAGCACACAAACATTTTTAAATACTAAAAATAAAATTATCCCCTCTGGAGAAGCATTCAGTCTTTCTGCTTGCAAATTCCACCATGTAAATATTGAATCCGCCATGGTTCAAGCACAACTGTCTTTTAAAGGGAATGGGAGATGAGATTCTGATTGGTTTATGGCACGTTACACCCAAAACACCTATGACTCTTAACACACATGACATTAAGAAACTAAAGATAACCATGTTGGATCATGGACCATTTTTTTCTGTCATTAAACTATAGCAAAAGTAGATTGAGACACACCCTAAGGGCACCTGCGTCTTGTACTTCAGACAATGCACTCCAAATGTTAAAAATTACTGTATTACTTCATATTTTTTGAGGACACTATAGTACATTTTGTTTTAGGATTATCTGATGAATAAAAAGTTCAAAAGAACAGCATTTTTGTAACATCATAATACATCCTTGCTGAATGTGCATGGTCTCATATGGTCTCATTTGCCTGACATGGTTTGGCACCTTACATGTGTACACCTTCTTTATTACAATGGTCTCGTTTCATAACAGTGTAGGATATGTTCCCGTTATAAAACCGTCTTACTTTAATCTTACCAGAAGCTAATGCTCATGTGCAGAAGTGATAATGTGTCTCTATCAATGTGTACAGAATGTGTGCAAAAGGACTGTGTGTGTGCATGTGAGTTTGGGTCGTATTCCTCTCATGTGCTCATAAATCATCCGCCTGTATTTCTCCACCATCGTCTGAACTGTAGAGGTGGCGCCGAGGTGAGCCAATGCATTAATGATTTTCTCCCGACAGAGAGAGAGAAATAAAGAGAGAGAGAGAGAGAGAGAGAGAGAGAGAGAGAGAGAGAGAGAGAGAGAGAGAGAGAGAGAGAGAGAGAGAGAGAGAGAGAGAGAGAGAGAGAGAGAGAGAGAGAGAGAGAGAGAGAATCACTTGCATGCACACACACCTTGTATGTTGTTTTTACATGTTACTTTTTTGTCCTTTTGGGAGCTTGACAGATGTGGTCACTATGTACAGTTAAATTTCTAAATTTCTCCTTTTTTATGGGAAAAAGAACAGCGTGCAGGTTTGGAAACGACATGAGGGTGAGTAAATAACGACAGGATTTGCCTTTTT